>NC_056726.1:201886163-201888663 GCF_019279795.1 Protopterus annectens | reverse complement strand
GCTGCAATACAACCAGATGGGCCATACTGTAGAACACAATCCCACAAACATATGAATATTGAAATGTGCGATACAAATGTATAGACATGTCACTGGCACATACCCACAGATTGGTCCTGATGGAACTGGCCATAACAAATGCAATACACCTGGATGCATAATGGACTACCCAGCATCCCCTCCACATCACACAACCCGCTCCCTTCCCTGAACGTCCACCAAATCCAGCCATACTTGGCCTACTGGTTTGGTGCAGCCACATCTACACATAGTGACCACTACGCATATGTAGTAGGTAGTGTCACCCTAGGCAATTGCAGGATTGCACACAATGTATCCCTTGCATGTAAAACCCCCAGCACATTTTCATAACGCCAGAAGAATGGTCGGTATTTGTCTTGTTTTGGTCTTGTTCAATTTTTGGGATATTCATTTATTTTATTTATTTATTTATCATTTGTTGACCGGGAAAGTTTTGGTCTTGTTCAATTTTTGGGATATCCCTCATGGGATAAGTAACCTGTGTAAACATTAGAATGGAAGACACGAAGTCCAGTCCTGTAGATATCTGGACACAAGTTGGAATGTGCATTAGTGGTGCACGACACTGTCCAGCCCTAAATGGTCATGCATAACCTACTACCCAGGATGAAACACCTGCCCATGACACACGTGCCCCAACATGAATAAGCGAGTGAATATATTGCACACATTCGCATAGTGGCACATGGTATAAGGGTGATGAAGGCACTGACATAAACAGGATACCCCTGATCCACTGTTTGAGGGGCAATTAATGTGTGTGTAGGTGTGACCTGACCAACCATGGTACAATACCAAATGTCTTGTGACTGTAGGAAATAACTATGCACCATACTGCATGTAACAGTTGCCTAAAGCGGTCACATCAGGATAGAATAAACTTAGTTTGTACAAGAAACAGGCAAACAACAAAAGTGCCAAAGGTATAAGGCTCACAGCTAGGAAACAAATAAATGTTCTAAACCTGCACTGACCGTGGCTATGTGTTGGCCCAAACAATCTGGTGTCCACAGTAGGGTTATCTTCTGTCCTGCTTTGCAAGAGACAGCCCATCATTGGACAGTTGTGTCCTGACAAAAGACATTTCAAATGGCAAATGTTCTGGGATTGTAGGACATAATTATGTCCCATATGTTATGTAATAGTAGCAGAAAATAATTATTGCAGTATCTACAATACCTAAATGTTACAAGAAACAGAATAAGCAACCAAACCGCTACAACAATAGGCTTTTATGTATGCAAATAAGTAAAGTTCTATCTGTTGTACTGACCGTGGGTATGTGTCGGCTTGTAAAATCTGATGTGTGTTCTGAAAATGTCCCATCTTGGCCATTTGAAAAGGTGCCGACCCTAGTCACCAGAATACAGCACAACCTGTACATATGACAATGTCAACAATACCAATGGTCAGAGCATTCGCACAATAACTGACCAGACCCTTAAAAACTCACAAAGCCAGTGACCTTTGGGGGAAAGGTGTTGAATGAGAATGACTACTTACAATAATGAAGAGTAATAGATGCATTTAACTGCAGAAAATTAGTAGTATTACGAATCTGTCAACACGTTCCAAGTTAATAGTACTAATATGGTAGAAGTGTCCATGATTGTCCCTGAGTTGTCATAGTCTTGTCCCTGTCACTGTAGACACGAGTCCCCAAGTATCAGAGAGGTCCATACAAAGAAGTACACCAAGCAACTGTCCCATCTGTTGATAGGACTATTGCATACCTGTAGTGAATTCATAACAGATGTCCAGAATAATATTCACTGTATGTATAAATGAATGAAATAGTCAAATGGAAAGGGAAACCACCCCCCAACCTGCATTATGTAATGGAACCACTCCCCGCCATAAATTATGTAGTGCCGACCCAATAATGTGGTCAGAGGTGCCCAAACACCTGCGTGTGTAAACACAGGTAGAATGTTAACTCTGGACTAACTCTGTCCATGTGCTACGTCTGATCTTTGAACAGTGCCAGGGCAGTGCTAGTCACCAGTCGTCAACATTGTAAACAGACGGAATGCAGAACATGTTGTGGCCACCTACACTTGTAACCCACAAATCGTTCGTAATCCATAACGCCAGGAAAGGCACGTATGTGCAGATACGAATGGATGGTGAGCCTGTGAATACACGAGGTGGTACAAAATGTGTGTAGGGCCCCAACGCTCATGAGAGGGCAATGTGTAAAGGTGTGTCATGGCTGCGATATCATGTGTATAATGGCTGTTATGCGGGGAAACTCAACACGGGTGTGCAGGAGAAACTATGGATATGCGAGTATGGACACAGGAGTGATAGGGTATGTTGCACCGGGTGCAATGGAGCGGCCCTTGGAGGTCAGCTAGTACGTAGGTGCAATTCCCAGATAGATCATCATTTGCTTGGAGACATGCGTGAATGGGGCCCCCTTTTAAAAAACCATTTTTGGGGGTTCCAAAGGGGAAAA
>NC_056726.1:201694926-201885663 GCF_019279795.1 Protopterus annectens | reverse complement strand
TCCTCCCTCAAATGGACATGTATCCAGTTGGACTAGCCCGGTTAACAAATGTAAAATAAATAAATAAATAAAATAAATGTAACACCCGTTATGCATTGGATATCATCACCATATGTGTGTGTCACCTCATTACATTGTTCATACTCCATATGAATGCTGTCTTGATGTGGGCATGTCTGTTTGCCTGCACTGGTGTCCTTACCTATCAGCACATGCCTGGATGTGTCCATGGTAATGCTGTTGACCTTGATGCTGTGTATATGTCACATATCAACACATACACTGCCTTAATGGACTTGAGCAGTGACAATGCACACATACGTATGGAAACCTTTACATGCATGTGTTTTGCCATATACATTGACACAGCACTGTACAGCTGTTCAACATCCTGCCACGGATCGCCTGTGTTGCACATGTGATAGACATGGGACAATGGCTAGTCGGATGTCATTCGCAGGGATGGTTATCAGCTATAGCATGTACAGGCAAGGTTTCCTAGCTGTATCCGACAGCCATTTTGCCACCGCGAGGTGCATCAGTGCCACATTACTGATCCAGACAGCTGATAATACATCTACCATGCGGTCATCACACCATGTATGACAGAGATGACATGTGCAGCTTTGTTGGACAGGGTTGCATGGTATGGTGGGAGTATGTCACATGTATGGCACAGGGATCTGTCCAGCATGTGGCGATCCTAGTAGTAGGATGGTGGCTGTCCATGACGAATGTCTTTCAGATCAGGATATGTACATGTAGCATGTCCAACATCATAGTGTAGCACATGTCTTTATGCAAGGTAGCCAGCATGCTGCATAGTGGAGGTGAGGATTGTGAAGGCTGGTATCACCCATCCACACATGGCCAATACCCCTTAAAGGTGATATGTGAGCCAATATTGGTCACCCGAGTGCTGAGTATGTCTGTCCAATGATCTCCATGCTCATGGATGGCATCCTGTCATGACATGGGTGCCTCGTATGACTACCTAAGAGGCCTGGAGACATCACCAACTCAAGGAGGTGAACTGCACAGCACCATCCCTTACACAGTGTCCATAATGTTGACCACAGCCTAGGTGGTAGTTAATGGGTACAGGGATATTCAACTAGTGGTGACAATGCTGATATCATCTGTCAGAATGTGCACATATGTCACACACCTCACCCACAAAGCCCATTCTGTATGTTGTTCACAACACTGAGACAGCTACTGCTCATAGGTCATGGCCATTCACATCCTTACATACACAGATGCCTCGCATTTGTCTGTGTTGTATGGGCTACAATGAGGGGGGAGTACAACACATTAACCCTGATTTATTGTAGCTGGCACTGGTGTGATATGCACATGTCACTCTGGCACCTTTTGTAGTGTTGATTCTGTCAACAGGCCACTAGTAGAACACTCCTGTGACATACAAAGGTTCATGTAGTCAAACATCCATACTGTCATCTACATCTGTACTGCTAACATCTACATTTATAATGGTTCATGGACTTGCAGACCATACTCAGCAGGGTAATAGTGCGGTGCCACCAGTTATGACTGTCGTCACCACTTGTGGGTTGATATTATCCAACACCCTATCTGTATTGTATTTTCATGCTCAGCACTTGTTCAGAACTTGTGAGCACTTCATGAGCTACTGATTAATATAGCACCCATTCCACACCATTTCTCACAAGTACACTGTCTGTCCTTACATTTCCAGCTTGCTTATAGTACAACAGCTGTTGTACACACGTAACTCGCATATTTTGTGAGACATGGTTGTATATACAGGCATGTCCAACTGTCACGTACCAGTGCTATTGCCTGTCTATATGATGAATATGGCGTACATGTGGCAATAGAGCAATTGTCTCATGTACACATTCAATGCTCACCTCCCAACATACGACACTACAGCCTGTGGGAGACGCACATATGCAGCCATGCTGGGGGTAATGCTGTCACCAACCCTGACTGAACCTGACAATTATGCGGGGATGTGTAACATTTGCAACACACCCCACTCATCACATAGTCTCACAAGATCTCCACCACCACAGGCCACACATATGAGTACAACTTGTGCAGTACCTCTCCATACTCTGTGCAGGCACCAAAGGCAGACTCCATCACCAAACACAACAACAATAACTTATAGCCCACAGACTCATGTGTGCCCATCACATACAGCCAATAGGGTGTTATAACATACACAACACACCAGTCATAGGTGACTCTGTAGGCGGTCACACTGATGTCCCACTCAGCAGGCTACACAAGGCAATTGTCGCTTACATCTTGCTGTCGGGTAACTGGTTCTGCAACATAACCTATGCACCCATGCCACACCTCACCAGGTACAATTTGACTGTCATTCTCCATGTTAGTGTGACTGCCCTGAGATGCAACTTCACAGACTACGTGTGCAGGGACATGCAATAGCTCACCGGTCTTGTAGCCCTGAAGGTATGGGCCAAGCCCTGGGAAGCATTATGCACTCATCCGGACCTGATACCACTGTACAATTATTGACTCTGTCACTTCAACAGTTGCCTATGCTTCTGCTGTCATTCCACAGGCATCTGGTATCTGTCCGCTTTGACTGACATGGTCAACAAAACACTATGCTTTGGCACAGATGATCTGCACCTTTCTGCCCTGGTTGTACAGATAACATATAAGGCTCTTGCTGCTTCTATACTTGCACAGTTTCCAATAACATTCACCACCAGAACAGGAACAGGCAAGCAAAACATGGGGTCATGTGACGCAATGCTTGACATCTTCATTTCTGACGCACGCAGGCAAGGCACTCCTTATAATGGACCACTTCAATATCTTTGCAGTGACTGGGACCTGCCTCTAGGCTCTGCACAGCACACCTGCAATGACAGGTTATACACAGACCACACCTTTCAGTCATGTAACCTGGACCGGCACACCCACGGCTGAGGTGTTCCCATTTTCCCCTATGTTGTACACACATCCTGGCTAGTTACTTAGCACAATGCATCAGAGGTGCCCCATGTGCAACTAACTGTGGCCAGAACTGCTATACACATTGTAACATGCTATGGATTCAACAACATACCCCACGGTTACCAGACCTCATTTCTTGGTGTACTGGACAGTAGGGTTCAGACAGATACTACTGATGTGAGACTGACATTACCCCACACTTAACTGGGATAGCCACTCATGTACCAACACATTAGGCCAATGCTGTCCGGGATTCATAACCTCCACTCAGCTGGATCAACCCATACACACCACCTCCAAGACCAACAATATTCTAGACATGGACACTACCAACATGTGACTAGTGTTCCACACCTGGGGTTATCCCCTTGTTGGTGGATTCCGAACATATGCTAATCACCCTTATTATCCACATCCCGGCATTGCACCCTTTATGGCATACACAGTACAAGAGTACTACAACACCTACTACAGACGTCTTATGACAGCAGTAGTTAACGTCATGACACCCGTGCAGATGGACAATGCACATACAAATGCTGAAACAGACCCCAGTGCACTTCATTAGCACATACACGACTGCATGGATCATGCTAATCCACACAGAGCCATGATGGTCCCCACCAGATAATGGACACCACTCTGGGGGTCCAGTTCCATGGACATAATTTACACCAACAGGTGGAGGCTGTTGCAAAGTGGAGTACAATCCCATGGGTGGGGTAGCTCACTGGTCAGCCTCAGTAGGGCTAAAGGATCCCTCATCACATACTCCAAACATAGCTATGTAAACATTACTGCGACACATTCCAGGGTGTACCACAAGGCATTATGGAGGTATGTCAGTAGTCAATGGCAATACCCACATCTGCTGTGACATACAACAGTTACTCAGGAACATTACAGAACCAAGTGATGTTGGCAACATGCTGGCGGATGGGTTCAATGCTAACATTACACCCTCTCACTCCCTACAGGGCCATAATCCATGCAGGAACATTGTGGTGTCCTTGCGGTCACAACTACACAGTACTAACCTGCACTCTATAAGGCCTGGAACACTGACTCCATGTGACCATCCAACATCTCAGGCTGTGATTTACACAAACCTCTGAACGACATGTCTCCCCACTTGGCCACCATATTCAGTAATAGCCTTGTATCAGACATTGTGGCCCCTGAATGGCACACAGCAACAGTTATCACACTCCACACAGGTGGTGCCACAATGCACAAGAGGGACTATTGCCCTATACGCCTGACTGGACTGTTCTGCAAGGTTATTGGGCACATCATCATGGAAGTCATTCACAGAGACATTAGTGGGCTCCGGTCCTTTGATGCCACCCAGGTTGGACTTGTAAGGGCCAGAGCATGGCTTCTACACCTGGTGGACTCCTTTGATACAGTTACCATGGTAGTTGATGATGGTAAGGGGGTCCACACAGCCTACATTGTCCTCTCATTGGCTTTCAGCACAGTTCTCCATTCTGGTATTGACAACATACACATCCACCTGCACATTGACCCCTATGTCTCAGGATGTTATGCAAAGTGGCTCATGGACAGGACACACACAGTGAGGGTAGCATACCATAGTACCTACTGTATTTTAGTTACACTTGGTGTACCACAGTCCTCAGTCATAGGGCCCCTCATGTTTGGTATATGCTTCCCTGAGGTACAGGCTAGCACAGAGGGACTTTCCCTGACTAGCTTTCCAGACAACTGCATACAAAGCGCCAAGATTGATCCACCAGCTGATACTGACTACCTCCATAAGAGTGTCATTGTGACGGATACCTGATATCAATATCATGGCCTCAAGCTGCATGACACAAGGTGCATGAACATCCCCTTTGCATTACACCATTTACCCACTGACTATCACATAGGTGGTAGTCCCCTACATACATGTCACATTGTACGTGATCGTAGTACAAACGTATGTCGCACCCACTCCTTTGATAACCATTTTGCCACTGTGGCGTGGATATCCTTCTATGTGGCCACACTTATCTGTAGTGGGTTTGTAGCTGGAACATAGGCACCCATTGTACCTCTGAACTCCAGATGTATACACACATTCAAAGGTACAACACCCCATTTAGGGTGTACCTTACAGAACAGCTACGGCTTTACATACCACAACATTAACACGCCATGACATTTATTGAGCTCTGATCATTGACGTATGCGGCAGAACTATGGACACCATGTCTGTACACATTTGCATACTACATACTCAGGGGTGACCTCTGCTGAACAGACAGGGCCCATGTCCACAACAATATTCATGGATATACTCCACATAAGCGACATAAGCAAAAGCCACTGTGAGCAACATGCTCATGGATATGTGCACACACGCAACGATGAGTGGGATGTGCTTGAGGGTTACATTCCCAAACCAGACACTCACCATGCTTTGGAACATGATTCCTATGTACATCACGGAGGGACACTCAGTAGCACTGTTCATGTGATACCTCACTTGGTGGATGGGAGACACGCATGTACGCCAGGGATCATTGCAGTGGCTGTACTGTGCAGAGGTGCAGGTAACACATAGCTCTGCTGTTCACAGACAGGACACTACCCTAGAGAGGTGCCGCTGGTGTAAACACTGTAGTTGGGCTTACACATAGACTTGCCAGACTGCATAGTACCCCACTATGAACATGTGAAGCTATTACATGTCCTTTGTGCATTTTTAATTGAGTAGCTATTCCATTTAGATTAGCTATCATGCTGTTACAGTGTCCCGTGACTACAAGCCATATGTATCCTGTTATTGTATATTGTACATGCCAATAGACGATACCTTTGGTATGCATGATATGCCTGTTATCCTGTGTATAATATCTGACATATCTACCTACAATACTGTACATTACACATATTTTACATATTGTTCCATAATGCAAAGCATACTTGCACAGCGGGACCACCATAGACATGACATTGTCATTATATGCCCATACACATGCCTACTGTGACAGTATATCAACATATACTATCCCCTGCTATGGCACGTACTTGTTGGACATACCCTACCACTGACGGCGGGTGGTATGGAATTGTTCTGTTTAAAGCCCTCATGTAGCATCCATTGTGGTGTCTGTGATGTTTACCTTGTGGCCCACTGCAGGACACACAATTTCTACAAGCGTTACTATGCTCAGCAAGACATCACTACATAATACCTTTTCCCACTTTATGCATTGCGGACACTTTTAATTAATACAAAACAGGCTATAAATACACTACCATAATTAATACAAAACAGGCTATACATACACTTACATACTGAGTGTTCTACATACCTTGTTATTGTTCCGGACTTTCATAACTATCTCTCTTACACTGTTTAAACAGTTCTATGGTATGAGCATATGGTTTGAATGCCTGGCAAGTCATCCTTATATACATTGATACCTGTAACATGTGGTTTACTGCTGCCAATTGGTGTTCCTGAGTGAATTATTACTTGCACATCAGCTGTGCAGCTACTCCATTCACCAATTACGCAGCAACAGTGGGGTATAATTGAATTCTCCACTTGGGCGTTGCCCATTTGCCCTACCTTCGGGGAGTCAGCCTGTATTGTGTTTTGTTTTGTTGTGTGTAATTGCAACTGCTATGTGTAGAGACACGGAGAGTTTGGATTCATGTCCCCCGTGGATTGTGTGTGACGGCTAGAGTATGTGGTTTTACATGTGAGTGTACCTATCATCCCAACCGTCTGATAAGGGACTATTGCAACCAAAACCTGTAACATCGCCGTTTGTTCCATTATACAACGGCTACGATTTCACATGGCACCTTTAAAATGTGTCTCTCACAAGGTATGTTAACGCTTCTGCAGATGTAATTGACTAACTGGATGTTTGTGCTGTAATTACAGTCTGTATTGCTATAGTTTCATGTGAGGGGGGATGTAGGTGGGTGTACGTAGCATATACAGGTTTGTGGGGCTTGCATTTCTACATATTCCATATATGTGTGTGGGCTCCTTCCGTAATTAAAGACCTATCAGTTAGTAGACTATTGTTACGGGCATATACATTGGGCCATTGTTAATTGGTTTCTATAGAGTATGCAGGTGGGGTTGATACTTCCATACCTGCAGAATTACAGCGATATGTAAAGGGATGTTACTAAATGACAGCTGTCCCGTGTATTTCTGTCCCAGATATTTGCACTCATTGCAGTTGTGTTGGTAACTGAACCTCTTTGGCATGGGTTGCCACCTTTTCAAATGGCCATTGTGGGACACTTGCGGGACACACATCAGTGTTTACAGGCCGACACATACCCATGGTCAGTACACAGGATAGCACAAACTTTTATCCTCAATACATACTTATTGTTGTAGGACTTTGGCTACTTATCATACTGCATGTAACATTTACGTTTCTTACATACAGGCATAACTATTTAATGCAACTATTACATAATATATGGGACATAATAATGTCCTACAATCTCGGACATTTGCCCTTTTTAATGTTTTATGTCAGGACACAACTGCCCAGGGAGGGGCTGTCCCTCCTAATGTGGGACAGGTGGTAACCGTATGCCTACGGCTAGCTATAACCACACCTACCATAATGATCTACCTCCGAGTTGGCACTTACAGACACATGACGCAGACACACACACACACACACACACACACACATTACAGTCACATGGACACACACACGGCACCCTCAACACACACATACACAGACTAAGGCAATCACAAACACAGTTTAACACAGTACCTACATGGACCGCAACACCGGCAGTGGTATCTAAATGTCCCTTTCATATTGTGATAATATTACTCGCGGTTCTAGTGTTCCGGTACTGTGTTCTTTCGGTCTTTCAGCCACGTGGTTACGTGTGTCGGTATGTGACACATTCCATAGTTGGCAATATCCTATTTATTTGTACCTCCATGGTTATGTACATGTCATTGACCTATCTATATATTTGCAGATATCGGTGAATCCGTATATATCAACATATATCTCCCTATCACCCTTTCTATCTGTACTGTATATATATATATATATATATATATATGTATATATATATATATATATATATATATATATATATATATATATATATATATATATATATATATATATATATATATATATATATATATATATATATATATATATATATATATATATATATATATATATATATATATATATATATCTGACAGAGAGTGACAGGCAGAATACACCTTTCATTGTGTACTTGTTGGTGTATACTGTTTCCTGGACTCCGCACGTTTGTGTTTGAACCTGTCACATCACACACCTGCCGTAGGTACATCTTGGCTACCATAGTGTTAGATGATTGTATACATGATTGCGTGTTCTACTCCTGGCAGTGGTTGTTTTACCCTTCAGAGCAGGCACTATTAGTACAGGGGTGAATAATGCTGGTTTCACCTGTTCTGGACATCATTGACCGTGATCTGTGTGATATTCAGAGAAGCTTAGCCCTGTTTCGTGCATATCGGTATAGTCATATTTAAATGACGCTTACCAGCACTGGGCAACGCATATTCCCGCTAACGTGTGCTAAACATGATCTGATGACCTGCATCTGACATGCATTATTCGTGCCTTCGGGATTACATTACATCCCTTGCAGGACATGTGACCAGGAACATGCACGACGGTCACTGCATTTACCACTTTGGCATCTGGGATTTGTACACGTGTTATGACATTTTGTATATGGAGTATACTAAGGCTGTTACTGCATACTGCAATCACATGGGTAACTCAGTTAGTTTACATATGAATGAGTCCAATTAATGGTATGTCCATGTGATGTTTACTGGATGTGCTCCAGCATTGGGTATGTATATCACAGTGAGCCACACACGATAATGTGCTACACCTTCAAACGACCGTAGGTGGAGCATGCTGGGGTGATGGATACCTGTCATGGGTACACCCCATGTCTTCACACAACATCCATGATTACATTATGCGAAGCCCCTCATTAATGCAGCAAGGAATCCATGCAGAGTGTGTGGAGAACAGTGCTTACACACATGTGATCCCGCGATTGCCTCTGCTCCACTGAGCGACAGTTGGTTACTCGATGTTGTGGCGACAGCCGACACTGTTTGCCTCGTTTGGTTTATGGCCTCTGACAATCGGGCGTGTACCTACCGATATACCTAGGAACCTATACACACAGCACCAACATATGCTGATAGGTGCATGTACTGTTCAGGTGTTGACATTCCTTGTTCCAATAGCTGTTGTGTGTAACAATGTTTGAGGGCTGCCTATGTAGGATTCACACATTAGGCCACCTATACATTACAATTTACAGGTGGTCGTGTGTGTGTGTGCCATCCATTTTACTGTGTGTGCAGGTGGAGAGGTGTGTCAGTCCATAGGGGCCTACACTGTCAGAGTATGTGCTATACGTTCCCTCTTTGCCAAGGCATAGGCATATTGGGCATGCATCCGTCTGCCTACTGGGGCTGGCACAGGGTGTTCGTGGTCTGAAACCCACTGTGCCTGTGATGGCCTTGACAATTGCAGTGGGCTATGAGGGCCTTCACCATTTTGTCCCTGCTGCAGCTGTTTCCACAGGATCATATTATGTAGCATGGCACATACTATGAAGATGTGGGCACACATGCCTGGAGAGTACTGCAAGGCTCCACCAGATGTGTCCTAACAACGGAACCATGATTTCAGCATCCCAAACACACACTCTATGATGATTCTGGTTTGTGTGTGTGCCTCGTTATGGCGTTCTTGCATGGGTGTGTGTGCATTTCTGATGGGAGTCATCATCCACGGCTCCAGTGCATAGCCAGCATCCCCCACAAGGTGGCCATGTGGGATGTCCCCCCTGACAAATACCTGATACAGCTGTGAAGCATGCCAGATATGGGAGTCATGGTAGCTTCCAGGGCTGCCAGCACACACATCCATGATAATGCCCTGGACATTGCACACGACCTGGCAGTGGATGAAGTTGAATCCCTTGTGGTTTATGTAGCGCCTACCATGCTCACCAGGTGGTGACTTGATATGTATGTGCGTGCAGTCTGTCGCACCCAGTACCTCCGGGTAGTGTGCCACATGGTGGAAGTGACGCATAATGCTGGCCAACTCCTCCTGAGTTCGGGGGAAATATATATGCTCATTGGCATGTGGTAACATGGCATCCAGGAACTGGTGTAGTACCCTGGATGCTGATGCCTGTGAGATCCCCATTATATCTCCAGTTGGTCTTTGAAAGGTACCTGTGGCTAGTATTCGCAAGCTTACACATACCTTCGTATCCACTGGGATGGGTTCCCCTCTGTTGTTTCTGGTTCTCAGGCGTGGCCGGCACAGCTCAACTATTTGTTGTAAAATGTCCCTGTCCACCCTGTAATGCTCTACTATCTCCAGATCATGTAGCCCCCGGTAGGTTACCCTTGGTCTGAACACTCTTCTCCTCCTCCGGGGCCTGCGGTGGTTGTCAGCATCATCCTCCACAACACCGTCAGTCTCTAACACATGGTGATGAATCACAGCTATGGCAGCTCCCAACATGCACATTTTAACTCATTCCCTCCAGTACAGCTCTTTTGAGTGTGTACCTTTAACTCCCAGTGGGCGTGGCTTCAGCCTTTAAAAAATGAAGTTATCACCTTAGAATTCTAACAAATCATTGACATAGGTCAAATATCAATACAGTTGTGTTTGCCATCATGTATGCTTGAAGATAAAACATTCTGTTACCTTGTATGTAGCAAGGTTTTGGAATTATTAATGCAAATATGAACAAGCAATATTTGACGCCTAGAGGCGCAGTAGGAGGTAACTGCAGATGCACCTGGAGACGTCACTCGGATGTAAGTTCCCCGTGTGTTTACACCTATGGTGCAGTGTTTGGGAATACACAGGTGTGTGTAGGGTGCTTTCACACTTTATACCATTGTGCTGTGAACACCGATGATGTCATAGGGTGTGTATGTACGATCGTAGCTACAGGGTATCTTACGTGTTTTACTACAGGAACTACTATTGTGGTGCCTTTGGTGTTGAATTACATTTGGCTGCCGTGGATTACCTCTTGCCCTTCCCTTTACATTTCTTCATGTTTCACCTACCATTTTCTGGCATGCATCCTGCAGCCTGCTTTCATTTGTACTTTCCTAGACCTGGCTTATCTTGCGTAATGTGTTCTATTGCCAGTCTACTGTAGGTTTGCTTTGCTCTGCTATGACAGTTCTCCTTTCTTTGCAATCCGACACCTCCCCTATCCTGTTTTGCAGGTTTCTGCAAGCAGACTTGTCAGCTGCCGTCGATTGCCCGCTGTGAGTTAATAGGTGTTAATTGCTCAGTTGTACTCCAATTACCCTACTGCGGCATTTCCTTCTTTTCTTCCCTTGACCTTCCTGTTTGTGCTATGGTTCGCAGCGCTTGCATCCGCTTACCAGGTTTCGGGCACGTTTTCATCCCCGTACACATGCGCTTTCGGGCACCATCTGTGCTGTCAGCTAAACGATGCTATACCTACCTCCCCACCCCTGTCCTGCGGCTTTGCTTAACAATGGCCAGGCCAGATTTGCATAGCTCCAATGTGATTACAGCTGCTGTGGCACACCCCATTGCTGATGTCATGTATACCTCTGAGACACTCCTCGGTGTTATAGCGCTGCACTGTATGGTACATCCTTAATCCGGCGGGACTATTGTGATTCAGTATTACCTGCCTCATTTTCATGGCATTGACTACTAATTCATAGTTACCATGCCGAACACTGTCACAGACCCTTAGCAACCCTTGCAGCTTGGTTGTGGTGTACCACTCATACCATTGAGTATTATGGTGAAATCCTGATTTGTATTACATTACTATTTTGTGTTCCAGTTTTCACACACATGCCCTGTGGTTGTACTTTGCGTTACTGTGGACATGACATTAAATGCTGTTTTTTAGGTGTTGTGCATCTTTTCTTATTCCATTGGCTGTGTATTTAGCCATTGGCATATGTTAACTTTGTAATACATGAGTCTGGTCCACTTCCATAGCTCCGATGTTCTGTTTGGGAAAATGTAAACCGTGTTTTTTGGTTTACATTTCCGTGGGCTTACATTACGCCTGCACCACTTCATGAATTGCTATGTACCTTCATTTGCATGGTGTGGCACTATGCATGGGGTAATTAGCATACCTAAGCAGAGGGCTGTGCAGTTCTGGCATACGCCGGTAGTGCACGTGAAATTGGATCATACCTGAATCGCTCGACGGCCATATTTGGCATTATACCACCTACGCTACGCCTGCGCCTGTACAAAAGGGCTTCCTACACACCTGCATGTGCTATGTACACCCACCAACATCTACCCCACAACCAAAATAATTACATCAATACATACTGTCATACCATAACCAATTATTCAACTACTTTACAACATCTGCTGAAACCTTAACATACCTGGACACAGACACACTAACATGGCCCTATGTGAAATAGCTGCCGTTATACAATTGAACAGCTGCTGATGTAACAGGGTATGTATGAACTAATCCCGTTTCAGATGGTTGAAAGGTTCGTACACCAGGAAGTGTTACCGAGTACTGATTATCAGCACAGTATGATACACAGTAACACCAAACTAAATATGTCTGGTAAGCACACTGTAAACCCCCTAACATTATATGCATAGCTATGCAGCCTTGAGCTGGTCAAACAACCTGGCCAGACTGAAACATATGCAGAAATATTAGGTGTAGACAAACCCTACACAAGTAGCAATGTTCAGATATATAACAGCAGTACTCACATTTAGACTAAATCATCTAGGCATTACACACAATATATTACTGTTCGTCTCTATACAGCTGTTGCAATAGATTCCAAACAACACTTCCACGCTGTCTTCCTCACAAGTAAGGCAAAGGGACAATGACCAAGTGGAGTACTCAATCATACTCCCTGTAGCCATGGTATTGGCTAAGGCAGTAGCAGCGCAGCTGATGTGCATGTAATTAGCTACTTAGGAACACCAGTTGGTCATCGGGATAGCACACGTTACTGAAGTGTAACTATAAAAGGTTGTCTTGTCACACGTTCAAACCATCTGTATCTACCTGTAGTACAGTACAAAATACTGAAAGACGAACCGAAAACGAGTATTATACTAGTCAATAACACCTCTGATTACAAATAAGGTATGTATAACATGTAGTATGTCTGTGTATGTAGTACCTGTACTGTAAGAATTACAGTGTAATCAATGCATATAGTGGAAATAGCTATCTTGTAGCGATGTATTGTTGAGCAGTAGTAATGCTTGTAGTATTCTATGTGTGTACTGCTGTAGGTCACACGGCAAACTCTGCATACACCATAAGGGATGATATGGGTTTGAAACCCACCAATTTGCTTCCAGCCACTGTCAGTGTCAGGATTGGTCCAACAAGTATGTGCTATAACAGGGGATAGTATATGTTGATATATTGTAGCAGTCGACATATGTATGGGTGTATAAGTAAGATGAACATGTTAAAGGTGGGCTTACCATACAAATATGGTGTGCATTGTGGGATATTGTGCCAATAACTGTGTAATGTACAGTATTCTAGGCAAATCTGTATTCTATTCTACATAGCAGTTCTGTTATGTTATGAAAACAGTAGTTATGTCTATTGGCAATTACAATACTCAATAACAGGATACATATAATTTGTATTCATCTGACAGTTTAGCAGCATGATAGCAAAGATAATTGGAAAAGCCAGGTAACTATCCATGTACATAACACATGTAATATCCACCTCTCTAGTATCATTTGCAAGCAATGACAGCTGTGCATGTGTACATGTTATGCAACTGTGTAGTGACCCTTGTTACAGGGCTGGACCTCTCTAGTATCGTTTGCAAGCAATAACAGCTGTGCATGTGTACATGTTATGCAAATGTGTAGTGACCCTTGTTACAGGGTTGGACCTCTCTAGTATCATTTGCAAGCAATAACAGCTGTGCATGTGTACATGTTATGCAAATGTGTAGTGACCCTTGTTACAGGGCTGGACCTCTCTAGTATCGTTTGCAAGCAATAACAGCTGTGCATGTGTACGTTATGCAAATGTGTAGTGATCCTTGTTACAGGGCTGGGCCAAATGGCTATGTGCACACCTACATAGAGTGGATATTGAGAGTAGAGACACAATAGTTGAACTACCAGGTTTGTGTAGCCCAACCTCTCATTGCCAACCTAACAGCCGCTTGCACATACTGTATGTAAGGTAGTGCACAGCACTGGTAATGAAACAGGTTGCATATCATCTTTAATTCCAGTGTAACATCTGCAGTAGGAGTGTAATATGTAGGAGACAGCTGCACATGTGTAATAGCCGCTTCAGAGGTGATGGCTCACACTATCTGATTATATCCTGATCATGTTGATAGTGGCATCAGAGTCTATTGATACATGACTCTGTTTGGAGAGTGGGTGTCTGTGCCCAACAGAGCTCATGGTCCTGGTGGATATGGGAGTATATACCCAGAGAAGGAAACAGACCTGTAGACACTTGCATCATCTGTAATCAACTAACAGGATGTGATGTGTTCCTCAGAGGAAGATTGCTGCTAAAGGTAGCAACAATGTTTCTGTAATAGCCAGTGTTGTTACGTCCATAACACAACTATTTACATGTGAGCATCAAAGTCTAAAACATCTTCATAAGCAATACATGAACTAAATACAGTACTTGGTACTTGTAGTACTGAATGCTCATACAGGCATGTCCACTAGTCAGCTACTGGTGTTTACTAATGTCAGCTTTGTGTATGTGGCCATCCTGGGGGAATGTAATCTCTATGCCATGTACACTGCCAAACCCATCTAACACCATGCCCCACACATTTTTTGGGATGCAGCTACAGGGGTAAGCTGGAAGGCAGCCCAATCTACAGCCATGACTGGACTGGACAGTCATGAGGTGTATGTTAACACATGCAGCTCATCAACACAACCAACCCATACCCTTACCAGAACACAGTAAGGATACCGACGCACACTACCAGAAATCACACACATTCACAGATGCTTCTAAGTATCTGGCCAAACAAGTGATCCCCCAATCAGGAAGAGACAGCCACCGAAATACACAAACTGTATGACATAGTTTGCATAATTGTGCCACACCTCAGAACATGTGACTGGAAACATGCCCAACAGTACTCATTTGTGAATGCAAACTCTAGCACTATGTTACACACCAACCTATACAATGGCATACATATTTTCAGCTGCCTGTCTGCCATGATTAGCCACATACCCATACACTTAGACCACCTTTTGAACTATACACATGGCTCTGGCATATTCCATGTTGTTGTGCAGGACCTGTGATGCAGTAGCCTGGACTGCATGGAAACACATATAGGAACTGCCAGGTCTTGTAGCCCATGCAGGTATGTCCCAAGGCCTGGGTAGCATTCTGCCATTGCCCAGAATGATACTGCAGTACAGGAACAAAAGGATTGTATTCCATAATTGTCTAGTGTAGTGGTGCAAGTCAAAGGTATCCAGTATCTGTCGTCCTGGGATAACATGGTTGACAGACCGTGATGTTTTGCCAGACAGGGTTTGCACCTGTCACCCCTGGGAATCTGGATACTGCCTAGGGCTCATGCTTCCCTTATAGTGCCTTCATCATGCACAGTTCAAGTGAGGGTCCACTGCTGTTACAGGGACAGCCAAGTAATAAACTACGGGTCTTGCTACACAATGATACATGTCAGAAACACTATACAGACACACATATGTCAATCCCTAACATGGAGAACATATCTGTGCAGTGGCTGAGACATGTTTCAACACTCCAGAGAGCACACCTGCATGACCATGTTATAACACATACCTCACCTCTTGCCCATTATCCTTTATTGGAACACATGGGCCGCAGGTGTGTCCATATTCCTGAAGGATATGTATACCTCCATGCTAGTTGCACTTGCATAACTTCAGATGCAGTATGCTGAGCAACTACCTTTGTGCCAAAGTGGAATTCAAATTGCACCTTGAGACAGATCACCCACCAGGCCACGGATTTCCCAACTGTCATAATGTGCTGTAATGGGGAAGATTAGGTCTGAGACAGAACCATAATAATGGCTACTCTCAACTATTCCGTTATGAACTGGGAAGACTCCAAATGTACCAACACCTGCGTTCAATGCTTGTTGGATTCCATCAACCCCACTGACCTGGATCACAGTTGTCACACAAACAGGGCTAACAGAATGCTACACATAGTTGCTCTCCAATGTCAATGTGTCCAACCTATTACCCAAATACCACCGACTCTCCCACTTTAAATATAGCAATCTTACAATAACAAAAGATAAATATCTATTTTTTCTAAAATATAACTTACAAATAAACCCCCTCAGTGTCTCCTTACTAGATGGGGACATCCACCCCAACACTGGCCCAGCCAATCCTGCTACCCTTACTACCCAACCTAAACTCCCCTACTCACTCTTAATAGGACATCTGAATATCCGCAGTCTTAACAATAAAGTAGCCCATCTCCATGCCCTTTTAGATACTCACTGCTTTGATATCCTTTGCCTGACAGAAACTTGGTTAAAACCAGGAACCAAAGACAATGAAGTTACCCCCCAAGGATATAACATAGTTAGACATGACTGAATAAGACAAAAGGGAGGGGGTGTAGCAGTACTATTCAAAGATGGATTCCATATCTCCACAATACCATGTAACCCACCTCATGATAGCAATGCTGAAATCCTGGCCACCAAACTCCAAATGAACCCAAATAAAGCTTTATATATTATCTGTATCTACCTACCACCTGGCAATAACATCACCATTATCGAAGGTATACTTAACTGGATATCCTCAGCTTACCCCCAAGAAACAGTAATACTAGGTGATTTTAATACTGACTGGAAAAGTGTTAATGCAGATAATCCCACATCTCACATTAACCTCCACGGCTTCACTCAAACAATCACCTCCACAACCAGAATCAACAAACCAAACAATAAAGAGTGTACCTTAGACTGGATACTTATAAACAGACATGAACATGCCTATAAGGTAGGCACTCTCCCAGATGATTTAAGTGATCATGCTTTAACCTACATTATTAAACAAAAACAAGATCTGCCTAAACCCTCTACTTTTAGGACTGCACGTTCCAATAAACACTTCAACCAAGAATCATTCCAAAATGAACTCAGTGCCTGTAACTGGAACCCCTTAAAAGCTCTACCACTTGATGAAGCTATAAAATATCTAAACTCTGCATTTTTATCCATCCTGGACAAACATGCACCTACACGGTCTATCCGTATGAAATCCAAACCAGCCCCCTGGCTCTCTAAAGAAACTATTCAAAAAATTCTACTAAGAAACAAATCCTGGGCTAAGTGGAGGGCTAACAAAAATATCTCTGATCAACATTACTTCAGGGAACTGAAAAATTGCACTAAAAAGGCAATTCTTATGGACAAAAAGAACTATTACTGTAAGTTACAGCAAACTCATCAAAATAATCCCCAAAAGTTTTGGTTCAGTATAAACAAACTCCTTTCCAATGGATGCTCTCACATACCTACCCCTCTTCACACTGATCCTAACACCCCCCTTCAAACTGCCAATTCATTCAATACCTTCTTTACAGAGACCATTCAATCTCTAGCTAGTCAACTAATACCAGATAACTCAAGCCCTTCTACTACCAGATCATTTTCTCTACCAACTTTTAAACTGCAACCCATCTCTACTACTTTCATCTGTAAAATCATCCAAAAACTTAAACCTAGTACCCCTTCTGCCGACCAAATACCATCAGAATACCTGCAAAAAGCAGCTAAGGTAATTGCATACCCTGTATCCATCCTCATTAACAGAAACATTAAAGAAGGAACCATTACTGACATTTGGAAAATCTCCCATATTATTCCCCTTCATAAAGGCGGCAATTCAAATGATTACTCTAATTACAGACCAATAGCTCTATTATCTCCTCTATCTAAAATAATGGAAAAATGCATTCACCAACAAGTACTACACCATTTATCTCAATATAACATAATAGCAAACTGTCAACATGGCTTTAGTCCATCACATAGTACCACAACTGCTCTACTATCTTTTATTGATACCATCAACAGAAACCGCAATAACAATATCCCCTCATCTGCTCTATTTATTGACCTCTCAAAGGCTTTTGACATGGTCAACCATGCCCTCCTCATCAGCACTCTAGAATCCCTTGCCTTCGATCACCTGACTATTAAATGGTTCAGATCCTACCTTAGCAATAGGCAACAAGCAGTTCTCTGACAAAACAAAATATCATCCCTCCAGGGAGTGACCCTCGGAGCCCCTCAAGGCTCTATTCTAGGACCACTGCTCTTTTCATTATTTATCAATGACCTCCATCTAGCACTCCCACAAGCCACCTGCATTCAATATGCAGACGATTCTACCCTAGTATGCTCAGCAAACTCCCCTTCAGAACTACACTCTCTAACCCAAGATGTATTTAACATAGTAGAAACATGGTTTACTAAGAGATGCCTCCTTCTCAATGCTAAAAAAACTAAGCTCCTCCTCTTTACACCCACCAATAAAACCTTACCCATTGATTTCTCTGTGTCCTCCAATAACAGCACTATCATACTTCCTGATACAACCACCAAACTGCTCGGAATGACTATTGACAATCACCTTACTTTTGATACCCACATAAATAACACTATCAAAACTGTCAATAGAAAAATTGGTTCCTTATACAGGATCAAACCTTTCCTCACCCCTATAGCCAGAACTAAAATTGCTCACTCTCACTTAATATCAACTCTTCTGTATGCTTCGCCCATATATACTAACCTAAAGAAAAATAATCTTACCAAACTAACAAATTCTTATAATAACATCGCCAGATTTGCAACTGGTAATCCCTTTAGAACCCACCACTGTTTGAATCTAAGGCAACTAGGCTGGCTGGAACTTCAAAACCAACTGATAGTATCCCAACTCACCATTGCCCACAAGATCTTCTACCAACCCAACAACACTCCTATACTCTCCAATCTTATCCTCCAGTACAAAAATCTTAACTCCCTGAGCTATTCCAACAAACTCCTTGCCTGTATATGCAAGTCTAACAACCTGGCTGGAGACTCTCTTTTTTCTAACACAGTGGGAAAAAACTGGAACCTACTGCCAAATGAACTAACATTACTTTCTTCCTTGCCTCTATTTAAACACAACCTCAAAAAACACCTAAATTCTCACTGGCTCTGCCCCTGCAGCAATCCTGACTAATCTTCTTCCTCTCTTCTTCTTTTTTTAATTTCACGTCCTGTTAATTTCTTATTTCTACTACTCTTACTTCAACTACTTATACTCTAAATTGATTGTTACATGCTCACTCCTTGTTTGACTTACCAACTGTTGTTCCTAATTTGATATGCCTAAAGAGTAATTCCTACTCTATATTATTATTACTTCCTACAAGGCATACTTTTTAATTCTAAACATTATTTACTTGTAATTGTTATTTTTATTTTTATTTTAATCCCTGTGGATGATTTTGCAAGTTGTATAACTGCTGGAGCTTTTCTCCCCGGGCCTCTACTGAAAATGGAAATATATCCAGTTAGACTAACCTGGTTAACAAATGTAAAATAAATAAAATAAATAAATAAATAAATAAATAAATAAATAAATAAATAAATGTTATGTTTCCTAAGAGCAGAGTGGTGACTGTCATGGCACCCATGCAGATGGACAATGCATGTGCAAATGCTGAATCCTACACAAATGAACCTTAAGCAGTCACATATGTGCAGTGATTGTGCCACTGAAACAGAACCAGGATTCAACCCAATACAAACAAGAAGACAAACTGGTGGTGCCATGCTTTAAACTGTACCACAGAAGGTAGTAACTGATGCAAGAGTGAACACACATGAGTGTAGGTGATCCCTGGTCAGCCTCAGTAAGATGCAGATACACCATATAAAACCATACAAAGCTACTGTGAAACTAATCAGCCACATATTGCGAGGCCAGGCACAGAGCATTCTATAGCTGTGTCATTAATCGTAATGGCAACAACAAGACCTGCCATGCTGCATAGCACTATGGCATGGGAAGTACTGCACCTACAGAAATAGCACCCGTTCATTCAGATAGGGTCTTGGAGAACCTAAACACACTCCTACCCCCCCAACAGGTACACTTAGTAATATATCCATGTACACTACAGGGTCCCTGTACTAATGACTATGCAGGTACAAGCTGCACTCTCTAAAGCCATACAGCTTTCATGGGACCTGTCAACATCCCAGGGTGTATCCTACACAAATGTAAGAACATTCAGCTATCCACATACACATCATGTTCAATCATAGCTCCATATCAGGCTGTGTACACACCAAATGGTGCACAGCAACAGTTATCACACCTCACAAAGGGGGAGACACCATTGATAATGGGAAATAGTGCACAACTACCCTGCTGAGTCTGGTCTGTATGGCCATGAACTGTGATCAATGTATTTGATGTACTCGGTACAGATGTAGAAGACAGTAGGGTTGATTCACACTGCATATTATGGCCTTGCCAGGTCATAGGACACCATCACCCATACTGTGTTTCAGCTACATTCAGTAAACTAGGTGTATATTGCTATGTCACAGGAGTGGTTGGCAACTGGACTGCTGGCAGAACCAACACTACAGAAGGTGTCTGACTAATACATGCACATCAAACCAGTGCCAGCCACAGTAATACAGGGGTCATTCATGGTACTTCCCCTCTTTGTTATCTATACCACACAGACTAACACAGAAGGCATCAGCCTATTGATGTTTGCAAATGACTATGAACTAGGAGTAATAGTCGACTCAATGTGTGCTGCGTTCAACATACAGAGGGGCCTTAGTGTGTCAGATGTGTGGTGTGTGATGTATGGCCACAATCTGACAGCTAAGTATTGCATTGTCATCCCCTATGTTACAAACCCTGTACCCATGAACTACCACCTAGGCAGCAGTCAACATAATGGCAACTGTGTGTATGGGATGCAGCTGGACAGTACTTTTCTTTGACAGTTACTTCACCACACCAGACAGGTAGTCGTATGTGGCACCCCTAATCATGACAGGGTGTCATCCAGGAATATAGAGATAATCACGTATTTCCTTTAAGGGTTATTGCCCATGTGTAGATGGCCTACACTGCCCTTCCTAATCCCTAGATGCACTATGTAGTATGCGGCCTACCCTGAATAAAGCCATGTCCAACCCAGAGGTGTTGGACATGCTACACTTAACACAACCTGATCCCAAATAAACACATACTTCATGGACATCCACCTTTCTAGTACAAGGATCACAACATGCCTGACAGATCTCTTTCCAATACACTTAACATACTCTTGCCATACTATGTATCCCTGTCCAGCGAAGTTGTACATCGCCCCTGTCTGTGACATGGTATGATGACCGCATGCCAAATATATCAGTAACCCTGTGGATCAGTTCTGTGACACTGCTTGAACTGGCCACTGAAACTTACCTGTCTGTTGCCTACAGCTAGGTAACCTGTCTGCCTAGGCTCATAAATGGCCCAGGGCATATAGCCTACTAGATCACTATGACCATACATGCTATAGTTGATATCCAACCCTGCAAATACCATCAGGCTAGCTATTGTCTCATGTGTTACACATGTGCAACACAGGCAATACATGGCAGGATGCTACACAGCTGTACAGTGCCATGTAGATGTATATGGCAAAACACATACATGCTTGCAAGTCTGCAGGGTCACAGGTCATGTCCCTAATGGCTATGTATGATGATATATGTGACATATACACAGCATTAAGGTCAATTGCATTAATGTGAACATATCGAGGCATGTGCTGATAGGTAAAGACACCAGTACAGGCAAACAGACATGCCCACATCAAGACAACATCCACATGGTGTATGAGCAATGTCATCACATGACACACACATATATGGCGATAACATCACATCACCAGTAAGTGTCAAATGTGTGTGACTTATACATGTCTGTGGTGTTAGTGTCATGTAGATTTGCAAAGGCGTATTTGTAATCTTAATAAATGTGATACACATGTATGTTCAGCAGTACTGCTGTACTTCTCTTTGAGTTACTGTGACCTGTCTCCATCATTATGTCTTCCAGGTATGCCACATAGCAGACTGCCAGTGTACAGCCACTTGAAGGATGAGGTCCTCTTCCCATACCTCCTCGACAACCACACAACACTCTTCAGCCATGTGCCACAGGATGCACAGCAGCGGGATGCCCAGTGGGAGGAACACTGCAGGAGGGTAAATGATGTTGGCGGTCACAATCACACCTATCAGCAGGTGCACCGACACTGCACTGACCTCATAAGATGGGCAAAACAGCGGGCTAATGCAATCACCAGGGAACAAGGTGCAACAGGTGGGGGGGCCACTCACCCAGCCCCCACTCACAAGTACCGAGGAACTACTGGCCAACCTGGGGACACCTGCAGACCTCCATCCACAAGCTTTAGCTGGTATTGTGAAGGTGGGTGTCTTTCAACCACCGAGCCTGGAGTTGCCTGTTAATTCACTACTGCACATATAACACAACTATATTTCATATAGTTACATGTGTTACTGTACAATATGTAATGTAACATCATATGCAAGGCATGCATGCACACATGCCACATAATATAGTCTGCTACTCTATGTATGCACAGATGTGCATACTCCATAGTATAGTGTATTCTACTGGCTTACAGGCTAACATGGACATTGCACCCTGTAGCTTTCACACAGGTGTGGATAATGATCTTACTGCTGTGACACACCAGTTTAAGTACCTCTGGC
Source organism: Protopterus annectens (assembly GCF_019279795.1). Lineage (NCBI taxonomy): Eukaryota > Metazoa > Chordata > Ceratodontiformes > Protopteridae > Protopterus > Protopterus annectens. Next base: position 201,862,754 of record NC_056726.1, on the reverse strand, counting down.
ATTTTGCAGTGACAGCAGCCTGTGTCAGGTGAGATTGTTATTATTTACCAGGCTTGATAATGCACAGAACATATTAATTGCATGCAATCTGCCATAACACATGTACACATAATGTATGGTGGTCCTGTTAATGGACACTGGTCAGACCCGCAATGCATCACAGTGTTTACCCATGTGAAACAATTGAAGACTATATGAAACACCTACACTAAACCTTCCAAACTGTCATTGCCAGATGTGTGGACAACAGTGAATACAATGGTGGAGGTGTGTTCCACTGTAGGGACAGGTACTACATATCCACATTACACATTTTGGGAATACAAACAGTACTGTACAGAGAGCATATGTGTGCACACACTCTAAATGTGTTGGAGTTGGAGTATGACCGGCTCACAGGATACACCCTTGTAGATTATACCCTTGCTATGAATGTCATACAATGTCATGTGCTATCTGACATGTCCATGACATGTAGTGGGCTGACTGCAACACTGCCCAACTATCCTGCAAAACATGTCTCACATCCCATACATACCACCCTTTGTCTACATAACCCTGTCCTCAATGGAGCATATGACATCTATGGGTGTATGTCGTATGGGATAACACTGTCATGTGAAATAAGATGGCCATCACAACCACTGGACAGAACATGTGTACGCATGGCCATGGAGGATGGCCAGAGACATGAAGCAACAAACACAGTAGAAGTGATGTACATATGTGTGTACACCCTGTTGTACATTGGCTTGAAACAATACAACTATGGCCTTTGTGTAATGGTGATATTGCAGATGTGAAACACTAAACATCATATAGGCCTGTGCACAGCTTGTGTAGGCATAACATGAAACCACCACATAACATGTCTTAAACATCTTGAGCGTGTCACGACATGGAAGCATTTACCTATACAGTATCCAAATACATGTGTTGCACAGTGCCATGTAGATGTATATGGCAAAACACATACATGCTTGCAGGTCTGCAGGGTCACAGGTCATGTCCCTAACGGCTATGTATGATGATATATGTGACATATACACAGCATTAAGGTCAATTGCATTAATGTGAACATATCGAGGCATGTGCTGATAGGTAAAGACACCAGTACAGGCAAACAGACATGCCCACATCAAGACAACATCCACATGGTGTATGAGCAATGTCATCACATGACACACACATATATGGCGATAACATCACATCACCAGTAAGTGTCAAATGTGTGTGACTTATACATGTCTGTGGTGTTAGTGTCATGTAGATTTGCAAAGGCGTATTTGTAATCTTAATAAATGTGATACACATGTATGTTCAGCAGTACTGCTGTACTTCTCTTTGAGTTACTGTGACCTGTCTCCATCATTATGTCTTCCAGGTATGCCACATAGCAGACTGCCAGTGTACAGCCACTTGAAGGATGAGGTCCTCTTCCCATACCTCCTCGACAACCACACAACACTCTTCAGCCATGTGCCACAGGATGCACAGCAGCGGGATGCCCAGTGGGAGGAACTCTGCAGGAGGGTAAATGATGTTGGCGGTCACAATCACACCTATCAGCAGGTGCACCGACACTGCACTGACCTCATAAGATGGGCAAAACAGCGGGCTAATGCAATCACCAGGGAACAAGGTGCAACAGGTGGGGGGGCCACTCACCCAGCCCCCACTCACAAGTACCGAGGAACTACTGGCCAACCTGGGGACACCTGCAGACCTCCATCCACAAGCTTTAGCTGATATTGTGAAGGTGGGTGTCTTTCAACCACCGAGCCTGGAGTTGCCTGTTAAGTCACTACTGCACATATAACACAACTATATTTCATATAGTTACATGTGTTACTGTACAATATGTAATGTAACATCATATGCAAGGCATGCATGCACACATGCCACATAATATAGTCTGCTACTCTATGTATGCACAGATGTGCATACTCCATAGTATAGTGTATTCTACTGGCTTACGGGCTAACAGGGACATTGCACCCTGTAGCTTTCACACAGGTGTGGATAATGATCTTACTGCTGTGACACTCCAGTTTAAGTACCTCTGGCATTTTGCAGTGACAGCAGCCTGTGTCAGGTGAGATTGTTATTATTTACCAGGCTTGATAATGCACAGAACATATTAATTGCATGCTATCTGCCATAACACATGTACACATAATGTATGGTGGTCCTGTTAATGGACACTGGTCAGACCATAATGCATCACAGTGTTTACCCATGTGAAACAATTGAAGACTATATGAAACACCTACACTAAACCTTCCAAACTGTCATTGCCAGATGTGTGGACAACAGTGAATACAATGGTGGAGGTGTGTTCCACTGTAGGGACAGGTACTACATATCCACATTACACATTTTGGGAATACAAACAGTACTGTACAGAGAGCATATGTGTGCACACACTCTAAATGTGTTGGAGTTGGAGTATGACCGGCTCACAGGATACACCCTTGTAGATTATACCCTTGCTATGAATGTCATACAATGTCATGTGCTATCTGACATGTCCATGACATGTAGTGGGCTGACTGCAACACTGCCCAACTATCCTGCAAAACATGTCTCACATCCCATACATACCACCCTTTGTCTACATAACCCTGTCCTCAATGGAGCATATGACATCTATGGGTGTATGTCGTATGGGATAACACTGTCATGTGAAATAAGATGGCCATCACAACCACTGGACAGAACATGTGTACACATGGCCATGGAGGATGGCCAGAGACATGAAGCAACAAACACAGTAGAAGTGATGTACATATGTGTGTACACCCTGTTGTACATTGGCTTGACACAATACAACTATGGCCTTTGTGTAATGGTGATATTGCAGATGTGAAACACTAAACATCATATAGGCCTGTGCACAGCTTGTGTAGGCATAACATGAAACCACCACATAACATGTCTTAAACATCTTGAGCGTGTCACGACATGGAAGCATTTACCTATACAGTATCCAAATACATGTGTTGCACAACATACACATACAACCACATCAAGCCACAGATACAGTGCAATCACCTTGTTGGTGTCAGACTTCATTGTCATGCCTGCTCCTCATGTGTGTGAGGTACACAGATGGCATGTGGGACATAAAGTACTGCTAAGTTAGCCATGTGTGGGCATAGTTGCCAGGCATCAGTAATATGGTTGCAGATGTGCAGGGGTGTCATCCATATACCCTTCTGTGACTTGTGTCACACATTCCACATTAGGGTTTAGTGTGTATACACCTCAGTGACGTGGGTCACATTCCACATTAGATATGTATTGTATGTGAACATAGTCATGGCTATGAACTGTGTCAGTAGCTCACATTGTATAGCAATTGTGAAGTCACATGATGCCCTGCAATGGCTATGCACATCAGTTCAATGTGCAGTATGTCCCTGCATATTTGTATGGTGGGCAGACAACATTGCATCAGCTGAAGGCCCATGTTAGTATCACACATCCCTGCATTGGGACACCATTACTGTACTGTAGATTGGAAAGGACACCATTGTGTTACACATGTATGCATGTCATTCAACACGTCAGCAGAAGACGTGTTATACTACATGTGATTGGCAAGGTCATATGTCACACAGCAGGCTGGTGTACTGTAAACCTGTGCTGGTCTGTGGCACCATTGCAAAGTAGGGACAGCCATGTCAAACGTGTGTACAGCCACATGCACAATGTCTAGACTCAGGTCAGGGGTAGGCAGAATAATGTTGAACAGACATGCACTGCTTTGGGGGAGATATGCAGGCTAGGGCTCAGGCAAACATAGCATGCAGTCGACATACCCTACTGCTCATGTCCTCACACATAGAGGCGGTGGCCAACACAAAGCATCAGTGGTAGATGTACAAAGGTCAGTGATGGTCTGTTAACATGTAGTGTATGTTGCACACACCATGGCAGTGCTGTGCAATGGTGCAAAGTGTATGCATTGTGCTGCAGGTATGGGGCATAGGCTAGTAACAAATGGTGTAATACAGGTATGCATTCTAACCACTACTATAATTGTGTAAGGTAATTGTCTGCTATAACACATGCATGCTGTTGTGTGCAACTCAGGGATGTATGATAACTACCACTATAACTGACTAAGCTGAAACTATAACTGTCTATGCTGAATGCCATCTGCCATATCACCTGCATGTAGCATGTATGTGTGTGTGTGTGTGTGTGTGTGTGTGTGTGTGTGTGTGTGTGTGTGTGTGTGTGTGTGTGTGTGTGTGTCTGTGTCTGTGTCTGTGTTTGTGTGTGTGTGTGTGTGTGTGTGTGTGTGTGTGTGTGTGTGTGTGTGTGTGTGTGTGTGTGTCTGTGTCTGGTATAACTTGTAATGTACAGTTCTTGTCTTCCCCTCACAGGTGTTGATGTAGGTGCGTTGCCCTCCTGCGGTCCACCTAATGTTAGTGGCCCACAGACTCTAGCAGTGATGATGATAGTATGATTGAGGCACAGGCAAGGTTGTCAGGGGCTGAATCTGTGCCATTGGTTGCCATTCCACCTGTCTCCCTCTCATCCTCGCACACAGTTCCCCTGCCTGCACATACCCCATCACCAATGGCCATAGAGGAAGGACAGTTGGCGGGTGATAGCATGGAACAGGGAAGTGTGGAGACTATGGAAGGTGTGCCTGCACACCATGATCCCTGTCAACAGACTGGTGATGTCCCACACAGGCATATGCCCAGCACTGCTCGTGGGAGGACCACTGGCCAACACGCCCGTGTGAGACAAAGCACATCAGCTGGAGTCACCAGATGCATGTTTTGGGCTGTAATCGCAGTACTGGCATGTGCTGAATGGCACAACAGAGAAGGTCTGAGGCTTCAGAGAGCTGCTGTCCGTTCATTAACTGACAACATCCAGGCACTTGCAAATGCTCACCATCATTTTGCAGATGTTTTGGATAGATGATTGGGTGACATGGTGGGAGTCCTTGACCATCGCATGTCAATCCTCGAGCATGCAATGTCTGTGCTGCAACATCTGGTGGGAGTGAGGTATCGGGCACATGGACGTAGGTCAGCTACATCACCTGTTGAAGGTTTAGGTGAACATGCTACTGCACATGCCCGCTCCCATAGTGGCGGTAGCAGCAGCAGTGCAGCTGGTACTGTGCAGTCCACACCAGGACACAGCAGGCCACGTGCACATGGTCCTGGATGGTTCCAACAGGGACACAATTCCAGTAGCCATGTGTCATCAGACAGAACTCAATCTGAACCTCTGCCTGGTAGTGCCTGTGCAACCCCTAGCAGGCGCAGGTCACATGGCCATGGCCGGACACCGTGAACTGTGAAACCTGCCTTGTACAGTCTGCAGCTATCAATAATACCCCTGTGTAGGCCAGACACATGCCAGAACTATGTGCATGCATACACGCACACACATACTGGAAACAAATGTAGGGCACCTCAACACACACACGCATAACATCCACACATGCCCAATGATATCACAGGCCCTAACTCACACACACATGATGTCATCCAATGGCACAGCCTAGGCCTCTGGCAAACATTATCACCCTGTGCATATGATGATGCCTGTGCTGCATCACTGTCATCCACACCATTGGTGCAGGGCATGTTCATATGGTCTGATGCACAAGATGAACATACTAGGTAGACAATTGCATATTAATATTGATGGGTAGTATTGACAGGCAGCAGACATATCATGTATTACAGTTTTAGAATGCATTTTGTATGTTTGACAGTATGTATCATGTGTAACAACACTAACAGCATGCTGATCTTGATGTTCTGCCTTCCTCTTTCAGGTGTAGTTGCATATGCCGGGGGATGTTGGTGTTTGCGGTTAGTGTCCCATATGTACATGTTGACTACCCACAGGTCAGTATGACACTACCTGCATGCACTTTGTAGCTTGCACATCACAGTTATATTCTCTCATGTTTCAATTAGCTTTACTGTTCTAATTATCCAAGAGCATGATAGCTGTGTAGTAAGCTACTGTGTTCAGAGCCGTCACATCCATAATGAGTAACATCACAGGTACAGTTACCTGAAGCATGGAGGAGGTAAAAGAGTGGTATGCCAGATGACAAGAGTAAAGGCCAATGGAAATAGTGGCTTCTCATTGGGAAGCAGTAATACCCACTGCCATGACAGCATGCAAACACAGACAAACCCACACACTCAGGGATTCACAGACACAGTAACACACATGTTGACACACACACACACACACACACACACACACACAGTTGCCAGTGTTTGGATGAAAACCCCTGCCTATGTGCATATCATCATTATAGAACTACGCAATTACAAGATGCGCCACAGAGATTACACATGTGCAGGTAGTTTGATTGGCCTAAGATCGAGGGCATCGACAGGGATGCTACAGTGCAGTCAGTGTATGTGGGGAGGGGGGGTCCATTAGTAGGCTATGTAACAACAGGTCACACCCCAGGGTGTACATGTTAAATGGCATTTAGAATTCCCATCTATGATTGATGATATCAACAGGGATGCTAGATTGCATTGAGTGGATGGTTGGAGGGGGCATTAACATTTCACTATGGTAAAATACAGCCTCACTCCAGAAACCGGACAGCCAAACACACGGACAACCATACACACCTACACGCACGCACACACACTCACACACACACACACACACACACACACACACACACACACACACACACACACACACACACACACACACACACACACACACACACACACTGTGGCATTCACAGAGATATACACCTATGTCATACATATACAGACACTTTACATGTGTGAGGTTCTACCACCTGCCTATGCCTTTCTTTCTACACTTCACTCTGTACTGGTGTCAGCAACAGTGTTCAGGAGAGTGATAATATGTGGGATGTATTCCCAAACATACATGACATATATGGACACGCACATCGACATATGCCAGTACTGTGAAACAAACACCTGCCTATCTCATGATAGGTATTAAAGAAGTACAGCACTATCACATCCAGTACAAAGCTTACTGACTCTTTCCTTTGCCAACTGTGCTGATATATGCACAATATATGCACAGGGGAGGTATTACTGTTATAGGTGTCATGAGGTTTGCCTTCAGTGTCACCCTTACAGCATTCTACATTGTCTGTCTTCCACTTCAATTAACAAAACCTGACCTTAGCAGTTACTCAGGTTATTGTAGAACTGGTTGTAACACACCAGTGAGCTGTCCTCAGTAATCATTCATCTACAAAGAAGCCCCAACACTTAGTAGTCATGTCCAAACATCTGTCCATACCTCATGTACGGCTTACTGTACTTAGAGCATATCACCATATACAGTTGGCAATGTTGAGGCTGTATTGCAACAGCATGATGTACTAAGACAACAGTCACTTTCAGACATCAGACACTGCACACACATGGAATCTACACAAACATCAATACATGTACACATATGCGGTCTACATCAGCAAGTGCACTAGCAGGTCAAGAGGATACATTCCACACCTTCCCCATGCTATGTGTGAAACATAGCAGAGCATTACACCATAATGGATGTTGTATTTATGTACTGGTAGGACACCACCACCTTCACCGAGTAGCCAAGTGTACATATATGACAACAGCACATATCAGCGAGACATACACAGCATTATTTCATGTCATGCTCTTACAAACTGTTACTTGACAGTGCCATGGTGAAGCCAGGGCACTGTAATGGTCAACAGTGAGCACATCATATCTGCCACACACACCTCATTTTTACTGGAAAAGTGCCAGCAATGTGCTCTTTTAGAGCTAGGCAGAACACTCATTCAAGCATGTGCGAGGTCTCTGGTTTGTAAACATCTCACCCCAGCATGTACTGGCTACTGTGGTACTAAGGCTAATGTCAAGACAGAACACAGCATGCATGGCTTGCAATTGTTGACATGGGGTATATGTAGGAGCTGTGGCCACACATGGCTGTATATGTCATGAGCATATCACCTGTAACTACTCAGGAACATACAGCGCAGAGCTGGATTTCCCTGAGTCTGTCGATACAGGCCTTGTGTAGGTCCTATGATCCTGTTATTTGGGTATATTTGCAGGCATTGCATTAGGTGGACATGTCTAAAGACATACATGCCACATGGGGTGCTGTATGATATGATAAGTGTCATGGGTGACCAGTAGAGAGGGAATATTACCTCTGTTAACATAGATATCAAACCTGATGTACTGTTAGCATGCTATCTGCCATGTACATGTGTGCAATTACTGTATCCCATGTATGTAGAAAGTTAAGGAAAGCTATGGTAATGTCATTTATGTTAAATGAGTGTGGGATGTATAAATCCAGGGCAGGTACAGTTAGGTCATATCCAACCATGAGGGTGTTGTTTATTGGTGTACAGCAACAGTCCACCGTGTTAATGCTGACAACATCTGAGGGACCCTGGTATGTGTACAACTGAGCTGGTTACAAGCAGTGGTATTATTGCATTGCATAACACATTATGCAGCTGTGTCTGTACATGGGTACTTTGCACAGCTGATGTAAGCCTAGGTACAGTCCACCAATTGAGGGTTATCTGGTGGTCTACCATACTATGTCATACCACATATGGATGTGTGTTGGTAGTCTGGAGACAAGGTGGTGGATGTATATGAGGATACAACCTAAAATGCAGCATTTGCCACTGTCACCTGTACCTGACTCATCTGTGATGCGTTATGTCAGAGTAGTGGTCTTTACATGTGAGTAGCCTTTATGAATATGTGTACACCACCACCTGGAATGGTCCAAACCCCTGTTATGGCCCACATGTCTGGATCTGAGTTATATGGTGGTAGTGCAATTGTGTACTACAGAGCCTTCAGCCAGGTGTTCCTCACTGCACAGATGTCAGTATTTCCCATTGTAGGTTCTACATTGAGCAAATGGATTACTAAAGCCACACATCTAGCACTGGTTAGCATAAGCATCCAATGCAATTGTCTTGTAGGTGTCAGGGTGCTACTTCTAGGTATAGGACATTTGCCTTGGAATGTGGCTATATGGGTAAATGCAACCTAGGTATTATCCACACACACACACATGAAACATGAATGCATGTGCTCTGTGTTGAAGGCTCGTCATTCAGTCATGACAGCTCGGAATGACAGACACTGGACAACCTCATAATAACAGCAGGATATTGGCTCATTGTTTTGGTCTAGCAGTTGCCACTCTTACCATGACATCACTGCAAGTGGCATTAATGTGCTTGGTAGCAAATGCCTCATGTAAGGTGACGGACAGCAGCAGAAATTGTGTATGTGACCAATGTGAGATATACTTAGGGTAGCAGTCCTGCTAGTAATGACAACTACTAACACAGCCAGGAGAGGTCATCTTGGCACCTGCACCTCAGTACCATTACACAATGTGGCTCACACATTATGCTTGCACATGCCACTGTTCCATGTATAATGCCACTGTCCACAACCTGCTATCAATGTATGCCTTTCAAGGCAGCAAGGTGTGTGACACATGCTGTAGGTAGCATCTGTCTGTGTGACCCAGGTAACCTATTGTCTGTCACGTCCACACATGCATTAATGTGTATACTTAATATATATATGTCAGTACTTCATGTACATGTATGCATGTGTATCACACAGCATAGACACAGATATATCATTTACGGGCCACATACAGGTATCAGGTAGTAAACCAGTATGATGTGCATATATACTGACAGGTAAGATGTACCTAGCTGTAAACCTGTGTGTTTACAATAGGAGTCCATTACAATGTGTTCTGTACATGTAAGTGTATGAGCATGCACACTGTGGCCTTCTGTGGTTAGAATCGAAGTGCAACCCAAACAGCTCTGTGCCACTAAGTGTATGAGCGTACCCACTGCCACCTTGTGTAATTTGAGTTAGTGCATCGAACAAGTCCTTTGTTACTAAGTGTATGAGCATGCCCAGTATAACCTTGTGTAGTTGTAGTCATCGCACATCCCAAACGGCCATGTGATACTAAGTGTATGAGCATGCCCACTGTAACCCTGTATAGTGATAGTAGTTGTCCTTTCCACAGATGGCCATACTCCAGTTCAGGTTTCTGTTGTGCTACAGCTATACCTCTCAGGCCTACCTGCAGATGATGTGTCTTGTTTGTGCATACAGGTTGTAATGGACACCTACTTTAAACATACAGGTTTACAGCTATGTACTTCATGACTGTCAGTCTCCCTGGTGTTGTCTTCAGTCTTAGAAAGGCAGTCTGACTGCCTTGGAAAGTGTAATCTCTATGGCACATCTCGTAACTGCATAGTACTGTAATAGTGACCTGTAGATAGGCAGGAGTTCTGCTCCCACCACTGGCAACTGTGTGCGTGTGTTTGTGTGTATGACAGCAAATGCCTGAGTGTGTGTGGCAACAAATGGCTGAGTGTGTGTGTGTGTGTGTGTGTGTGTGTGTGTGTGTGTGTGTGTGTGTGTGTGTGTGTATGTGTGTGTGTGTGTGTGTGTCAACAAATGTCTGAGTGTTTGTGTCAGCAAATGGCTGAGTGTGGTTGTGTGTGTGTATTTGTGTCTGTATCCTGTCATGACAGTGGGTTTGCAGCATTCCAAAGAGATACCTACTTTTGCACTGGCCTTTATCCTTGTCAACTGCTAAACCTTTCTCTTTCCCCCTCCCCACTGCAAGTAATCAGTCCTGTGATGTCACCCAGCTCAGAAGTGGAATCAGAGTAAGTGTAATTGTATGTGTTCTGTGGCACATACCACATAAGTTCATAGTTTCATAGGTAGGTGCTAGGCTACCTGCCCGAAGGCATTTATAAGCATAGCCAGAATGTGTTGGCTTTCGCTGCCCCCTTAGATTAGTTCCCTGTGCCTCTGTCCAGCAGAACCACTGAAGTGATCTCCGGGGTAAACTTTCTGTTTCCCATCCACTTGTCAAGGTTTCTCTTAAAGAGTGTTAGCGAGGAGATCTGCCTAATGTAGATTGGAATCTTGTTCCAAAGCATGGACAATCTCTGTGACAGGAATCTACCCCTCCAGCATGTCCTATTTATTGTTGTGGAGAGCATGTTAGCATGTCGAGAGTGTGTGGCTCGAGGGGATAAGCTTTTCTTTAGGTGGAGCATGTCCATCAGTTCTGGGTTGGACATGGCCATGTATGTCAGGCAGAGATCACCTCTGAGTAGGCGGTATGCAACCGAGTACAGCTGGAGTTTCTTCAGTCGAGCTGCATAGGGCATCTGTTTGAGGCCAGTGATCCTCTTGGTGAGGTACTTCTGTGGACTTTCCAGCTATTGCAGGTGTCTTGTAAGTTGCATCCCAAATGGGGCATTGTACTCTATGATGGGTCTGATGAGCGATGAGTAGAGGGCACAATGACCTCTTTTGATCTGGATGCAAACCCTATTGTGATAAGGTGTGCCACATAGAAGGATTTTCTAACCTCTTTGGCAATGTGATTATCAAAGGAGAGTTTACTATCTACTTGTGTCCCCAGATCCCTTATTACATTTTCCATATTTAGGGGACTACCACCTATGTGGTAGTTTGTGGGTACTTTGTTTTTTCCAAAGGGGATGACTATGCACTTTTTGGCATTTAGCTTGAGGCCATGATTTTGACACCAGGTGTCCGTCTCAGTGAGACCCTTTTGGAGGATGTCTGTGTCAGCTGGAGAGTCAATTATAGCACCTAGTTTGCAGTCATTTGCGAACTTAGTCAGCCATAGTCCTCCTGTGCTTGCTTGTACCTCTGAGAAGTATATGCCAAACAGGAGGGGTCCTAGGACTGAGCCCTGGGGAATGCCACATATAACTGGTTTAGAGTCAGACCTAGCTCCCGCAACTCTTACCCTGTGGGTTCTGTCCATGAGCCAGTTGGTAACCCATCTTGTGATGTAGGGGTTTATGTTCAGGCTGGTAAGCTTGTCTATAATACCAGAATGGGGAATGGTGTCAAAGGCCTTTGAGAGGTCTAGGTAGGCTGTGTGTACCACTTTTCCCTCATCTATAGCCTTGGTAACTGTCTCAAAGAAGTCCACCAGGTTTAGAAGGCATGATCTGCCCTTAACAAAGCCGAACTGGGTGGGTCCAGTGTTTGGAGGTTCCCAATGTCTCTGTTAATGAGTTCCATGATGATGCTCTCCATAGCCTTGAAGACCAAGCTAGTCAGGCTTATAGGGTGATAGTTCCCGTGGTCTGTTGTGGCTCCACCTTTGTAGAGTGGAATAACCATTGCTGTGTGTAACTCTATGGGTATGTAACCTGTGGAGAGGCTGAGTTTGAACAGTGTGTCTAGGTGATGGGTTAGTTCATCTTTGAGCTCGTGTAGGACTCAGCCTGGGACACCGTCTGGTCCCATTGATGCTGTGTTTTTGGCTTTAGAGAGGGCTGTCTTAACCTGAGTGTCTGTGATTTCAGGAGCTCTACATTCTTCTGGTATGGTTATGGGCCCTTTTGGGGGTGAGAGGCAGGTGAAGTTTGCGCTGAACCTGTCTGCCAGGATATTAACAATATCAGTTGGTTTAGTGTATTTTGTACCATTCTGCACTAACTCTGAGTATATTTGAGCATTGCCACTTAGATTCTTGACATAGCTAAAGAATGCCTTGTGGTTATCTTTGGAGTCCTTGGCAGTTTTTCGTTCGAAACTCACCTTGGATGATTTTACGAGGGATCATAGATTCTTGCTGATACTGATCAGGGATGTTTTCCCTTCTTGGGATTTTACTCTTTTCTGTACTAGTTTCCTCCTTCTATTGTATAGCTTGTTTATGGCAGGAGTGCATCAGACTGGTTTCCTTTTCTTGGAGGAGTGAGTCTTGGTTTTGCTTGGGATAACACGATCCATGCATTCTTGTATGTGCCCGTAGAATGCATTAGTAAAGGATTTTGCAGCTTGGACAATGTTATCCTTTAGCATGGGGATTTTGAAACTTTCCACCTTGGTCTTAAGTAACGTGAAGTTTGCTTTTGAAAAGTTTTTTCACGGTGGTTTGTCTGGGGGTGGGGGCGGAATGTGGATATCCAAAGTGATTTGTCTATGTTCAGATCTAACCAGTGAGGGGTTGACCTCTGGTGTGGAGCACCGGTCGCCCATGTTGGTGATGACTAGGTCCAATATGTTCATAGGTTCATAGGTTCATAGGTTCATAGGTTCATACTAGGCTATCTGCCCAAGGGCATTTATAAGCCTAGCCCATAGTTATGTGGCTTTCGCCACCCCTTTAGTTTGAATAAAACTATGCCTATTATTTTGCTGTGCCTCTGTCAAGCAGTGACACTGAAGTAATCCCTGGGGTATATCTGCGATCTCCCATCCATTGGTCAAGATTCCTCTTGAACAAGGCCAGCAAGGTGCTCTGCCTCACATGTACCGGGATTTTGTTCCACAGCATAGGGAGTCTCTGGGTGATGAATCTGTCCCTCCAGCACGTTCTATTAATAACCGTGTCAAGGTTTAAGTCTCCCGCCCTTGTGGTTCTGAGGGATCTAGCTTTTTGAGGTGAAGCATATTCATCAAATCTGGGTTTGACATGGCCTTATATGTCAGGCACAGGTCACCTCTGAGCAAGCGGTATGAGACTGAATAGAGCTGGAGTTCTTTCAGTCGGGCAGCATAAGACATATTTTTGAGACCCTTTATCCTTTTGGTGAGGAACTTTTGGGGCCTTTCCAGCTGCTGCAGGTGTCTGGTCAGATACATTCCGAATGGGGCATTGTACTCAATCATAGGTCTAAGAGTGATGGGTACAGGGGACGATGACCTCCCTTGAGCTAGATGTGAATCCCTTCATGATCAGGTGGGCAATGTAGAAGGTTTTCCTAACTACTTTAGCAACATGAGTGTCAAACGAAAGGCTACTGTCAACCTGGGTCCCCAGATCCCTGATGACTTCTTCTGTTCTCAGTGGATTGCCACCTATATGGTAGCTAGGGGTAACCTTGTTTTTCCCGAAGGGTATGACTATGCATTTCTTGGCGTTTAACTTTTGGCCATGGCTCTGGCACCAGTTATCCGTTTCTGTGAGGCCCTTCTGAAGGATATCTGTGTCAGATGTGTTTTCGACTATGGCGCCCAGTTTGCAGTCATCTGCAAACTTTGTCAGCCATAACCCTCCTGTGTTTGCTTGTACTTCAGAAAAGTAGATGCTGAACAAGAGTGGACCCAGGACCGAGCCCTGTGGGACACCACTTGTGACAGGCTTTGAGTCTGACATGGCTCCAGCAACTCTGACCCTGTGGATTCTGTCACTCAGCCAGTTTGCAACCCATCTTGTGATGTATGGGTTTACATTCAAGCTGATGAGTTTTTCGATGATACCTGAGTGGGGTATTGTGTCGAAGGCCTTTGCCAGGTCAAGGTAGGCTGTATGGACTGCCTTTCCCTCATCAATGGCCTTGGTGACTGTCTCGAAAAAGTCAATTAAGTTTAAAAGGCATGATCTGCCTTTGACAAAGCCAAACTGGGTTGGATCCAAAGTCTGCAAGTTCCCTATGTCTTTATTTATGAGTTCCATTATGATCCTCTCCATGGCTTTGCAGATAAGGCTTGTCAAGCTAATGGGACGGTAATTACCAGGGTCGGTGGAGGCACCGCCCTTGTGAAGTGGGACCACAGTCGCCGTGCGCCACTCCTTGGTCACGTATCCTGAGGTGAGGCTAAGATTAAACAGCTGTCCTAACTGCGGGTTTAATTCCTCATTGAGTTGTGGAGCACACAGCCGGGACACCATCTGGTCCCATGGATGCTGTGTTTTTGCCTTGGAGAGGCAGTTCTCACCTGGGCATTGGAGATGTTTGGGGGCTACAATCCTCTGGTATAGATATCTCTCCTTTTTGTGGGGTGGGGAGAAGTTTACACTGTACCTGTCAGCCAGTATGTTGGCAATGTGTGTAGGTTCAGTAATCTTCACATCATTTTGAACTAATTCTGAGCATATCCGGGAGCTTCCTCCTAGGTTTCTAACATAGCTAAAGAAGGCCTTATGATTGTCTTTTGAGTCCTTGGCGATTTTTCGCTCAAAATTTGCCTTGGATGATTTTATGAGAGCTCTTAGTTTTTTACTTATAATGATCAAAGGTGTCTTACCTTTCAAGGATTTGCTCTATCTTGTAGTAGCTTCCTCCTTTTGTTGTAGAGCTTGTTTATGGCTGGGGTCCACCAGACTGGACGCTTGCTTTTGGTACAAAGAGTTTTAGTTTTGTTTGGGATTGCCTGATCCATGCAGTCCTGTAGGTGCTGGTAGAAGGCATTTGTAAGTGATTCAGCGGTTTGAGTAATGTTTACCACTGGCTCAGGGGCCTTAAAGGAGACCACGCTAGTTTTTAGAAGTGTGAAGTCGGCTTTTGAGAAGTTTTTCACTGTGGTCTTTTTATTTCAGGTGGGGCGGGATGAGGACCTCCAGCGAGATTAGTTTATGATCTGATCTCACCAGTGAGGGGTATACTTCCGGTGTTGAACATTGTGATCCCATGTTCGTGATGATGAGATCAAGTATGTTTTCTCCTCTTGTGGGGATGGTGACTAGTTGTTCCATGGCATTTGAGTTTATGAACTCCAGGAACCTTTGGGCTAGAGTGTTTGGGCTTGAGTAGTGTTCCCAGTCTATATTAGGGTAGTTGAAATCACCTAGTATGATGGTGTTTTGGAGATACTTTTATAACCTCCAATGTTTTCAGGAAGGCCATGTGAGGTTCCTGAGTTTGAGAGGGTGGCCTGTAACATGCTACAAATTGCAGAGCAGTCTTGCCTATGGTTAATTGCACCTGGATGGTCTCCGATGCATCGTGCGTTGCCACCAACCTTGAGGTGTGGGTGTCCTTTATGGATATGGACACCCCCCCCTCCTTTCTTGGTGTTGTCCGGATTTTGGGGCCGGAACGCATGATATGAGGTGAAACCTGATAGTGCTGGGGTGCTCTCAGGAGCCTTGAACCAGGTTTCTGTCACAGCACAGACATCGATGTTCTCCATACTGAGAAGGGCCTCGAGTGCGTGCATCTTGAGATTGAGACTTCTGGCATTGAGCAGCATTACCCTTAGTTTTTTTCCTTTTTTGTGTTCTAGGGTGGTAGGTTTAGAATTTGAGCCTTGCCTAAAAAAGGCACTATATGGGGGTGGCAAGAGCCTTTGCCAATATTCAGAAGCCTAGGGGTGACAGGTGCAAGCCGTCCCTTGCGAAGCAGCGTGGCTTGTCCAGCATGTCATCCCAGGCAGACAGACATTGGATCCCCTTTGAATGACACCAGAATTTAAGCCAATTATTAAAGCTGATCATCTTATCACTGTATTGTGGCATCATTCTAGGTGAAGGTAGGATACTGCTCAAGGTCAGGGTCATACCTGCCTGGGCTACATAATCAGAGAGCTCCTCAATGTCTCTTTTCATGTAGTCCAAGGAGGTACGTCTCAGGTCGTTGACACCAGTGTGGACAATGACTGAGTCGTACTTGTACCTGCTGTTGAGAGACCTGAGTGCTTGCGTTATGTGGCGGATTCTAGCGCGCGAGAGGCAGCTTACTGTGACCTTCTCCTTACTCAGTCTGGTGAGCGGGACGTCAGTGTGTCTGACTATGGAGTCACCTATGACAAGTATGTTTGGTGTTGTATTTGGCCTTAAGGGCAGTGACTGCTTTGCACACTGATTTTGTTGTTTATGTGTTGTTTGTGTGGTGTATTGAGTTTGCAGTTGCTTGGGTGTCTGCTTTGGAGGCCTCTGCTGTTTAGGTAAATTTTACTCAGAGCCCTCGAGTATGTCTTAGTGTGTTTATGTGTTTGATTCAGTGGTGTGGTTGAGTTATGTGAGACTGGTATTGTGGTGTGTGTAGTTGCCTTCTCCTCCTGCCTGGTCTTGCCAGTCCTGAGTTGAGAGAGCTCAGCCTCCAGTCTGGCTAAATAGCTGCATCTCTCACAAGTGTTAGTGTTACGTGGGAGGAGGAGAGAGTTGTCCGTGTACATGAGGCAATTGTAACATTGTCTCAGAATTCCCAGATTCACCAACTGGGCAGGAGAGTATGCCAGCATCTGACCCTTCGACATGCTAGAAAGAATTATGAGTTGGTGTGAGGCAGAAAAGTAGTGGGCTTAGCAGGGAAGTGGGCACTCCTGGGGGTTTTTTCTAGTGAGAGATTTGTATAATATAGGAGTGCTTGACCTGCAAAGAGAATGCTTATAAGACAAGGGATATGCTTATAAGACAAGTGCTGAGCTTTTTGAGAAGAAAAAGCTATTTGGAACAAGTGCTGCACTTTTTAGTGAAGGTGTAAACTGTTTAGGTTCCTAACAGAGCAGTTCTAAGGGAAAAATTGAAGAACAGACTTTCTGGAGCCAGAAAGAGTTTAACTTTGTTTAACCGGCACTGCCCGATGCTGCTCTAGTGGCAACTCCGCGCTAAATCACGCTAAAGCACGTTAAAGCGTGCTTGATAGCAGGGGCTGGAAAGAAGCAGGAATAGACCCAAAATGGACAATAAAACTACAGTTTCAAGTCAGTAACCACCTCTACGGGGGGCAGGGAAGCTGCTCAATGTTATTCACTGCCACTGATCACAGACAGACCCTCCTTCAGCCCAAGCAAAAATGGCCTCACAGAAACTTTCAAACAGTTCAGGAACAGCAAGCCTGTAACTGAACTTTTAACTCTCAGAAAAGTGGGAAAAGCAAGATTTTTTTTGTTTGTTTGTTTTTACAGAGATAGCAGAGGTTCACAAGTAATATCAAGTTATAACAGTGCAGTAAATGACCCCACACAAGAGTGCTAGGTCAAGGACAGAAAATATGCAAGTTTTAAGAAAAAAACGATTTAAAATTAAGTGCAAACAGGAAATTCAGCAAACAGCTTTTGGTTGTGCTCTAAATACAGCTACTAATACAGAAATCAAGTTTAACAAGCCAGAAAATGCTCAAGCTAGGCAGCTATGCAGAAAACTTAGCAAATAAACAGAGAAAAAATACTTAAAATCTCAAAAGTGGCTCCCTTCTTCTCTCAGCTCTGGTGGTTGTGTGGACCAGTTGATCCAGGGCATTTGAGTTTATAAATTCTAGGAAATGTTGGGCAAGGGAGTTAGTACTTGAGTAGTTCTCCAAATTAATGTTTGGGTAATTGAAATCACCCAAAATCTGAATTGCAGTTTTGCCCATTGTTAGTTGCACATGGATGATCTCTGAAGTATCGTGCTGTGTCACTAACCTGGAGGTGTGGGTATCCTTGATGAATATGGATACACCCCCACCTTTTGTATTTCAGTCCAGGTTCTGTGGCCGAAAAGTATGGTATGAGTTGTAGCTTGGTAGTGCTGGGGTGCTTTCTGGAGCCTTAAACCAGGTTTCTGTTACTGCACATATATCAATTTTCTCCTTACTGAGGAGTGCCTCAAGTGTGTGCATTTTGAGGTTTAGACTTCTGGCATTGAGTAGCATTACCCTCAGTTTTTTGTTACTTGTGCTATTTATGGCGGTGGGTTTGTCTTTTGAGCCTTGCCTAAAAAAGGCACTATGGGGGTGGCAAGAGCCTTGGCCAGTATTTGAAAGCCTAAGGGTGACAGGTGCAAGCCATCTCTAGCGAAGCAGCATGGCTTGTCGAGCATCTCATCCCAGGCAGACAGACACTGAATCCCCTTTGAATGACACCAGAAACTTAACCCATTGTTGAAATTGATATTTTTTTTCTTTATACTGTGGTATCACTCTTGGTAGGGGCAGGATGCTTCTCAGAGTCAGAGTCATATCTGCCTGGGCTACAAGATCAGAGAGCTCTTCCATGTCTCTTTTCATGTAGTCCATTGAGGTACGGCTCAGGTCATTCACACCAACATGGACAATGACAGAGTCAGATTTGTACTTGTTTTTGAGTGACCTTAGTGCTTGTGTTATGTGGTGGATCCTTGCACCCGACAGGCAGCTAACAGTAACCTCCTCCTTATTCAGCCTAGTGAGTGGGACATCAGTGTGACTGACTATAGAGTCACCTATAACTAGTATGTTGGGTATGTCATTTTGCCTTAAGGGCTGTGATTGCATGGCACACTGGTTTTGTGAAGTATGTGTTTCATGATTTGTGTTGGGGGGAGGTGGTGGTTCCTTGGATGTCTACTGTGGAGGTCTCTGTTGCTTTTGTAGATTTTATTTAGAGCTTCCGAGTATGTTTTCGTGTATTTATCTGTGTTTTTTTGGCAGTGCTGGTTTAATGGGTCTATGTGAACCTGGTGGTGTGATGCAAGTATTTCCCTTCTCCTCTTGACTGTCTGATCCAGTCTTGGGATGAAAGAGCTTAGCCTCCAGTTTGGCTGTATAATTGCATCTCTCGCATGTATTAGTGTTTGGTGGTAGGAGGAGAGGGTTGTCTGTGTACATGAGGCAGTTGTAACATTGCCTCAAAATGCCCAGATTCACCAGTTGGACTAGAGAGTACATCTGAAATTGCCCTTTGGAAATGCCTGGATAGGTACAGTGAACTTTTTTATTGAATGGCTGGCAAAGTTGACTAGAGAGCCTTGTCCTGTACAGTGTAGTAGGGTCTAGTGCTAGGGTTTATAAGTGATTGCTATGAGTTTTGAGCAAGTGTCAGGCTGAGAAATGAATGGCTTGAGTGCTTACATTGAAAGTTTGTCTAGTTCCAAGGGAAAATTTGAAAAGGAGACTTTGTGGAGCCGGGAATAGTTATACCCTAGCTAACCAGCGCTTCCTGGTGTGCAAAACCAGGCAAATGCGGTATTTATAGCAGGGAAATGAAAGAGATAGAAATTAGCCCAAAATGGCCAATAAACTACTAATGTCTGGGCTGAAACCACTCCTCCAGGGACAGATAGGCTGCACAAAGCTCCCCTCTCTCACAGGTGAACAGAGAAACTTCCTTCTATCCAAGTAAGGTATGGGCAAACACAGAGATTTGTAACACAGCCCTGAATTCAGCACTTAACCTGAAAATTGGACTATACTAGCTTAGAAAGGTGGGAAACAAGTATATATATATGTTTTTCAGAAAATAAAGCAGATACAATAAAAAACTCTTTAAATGCACGGAAAATGATACTTATTGTTATATATCTCAGATCAGAGTTGTATTCAATGCCACTAGTAATAAAGTAGGAAGAAACACAAATACAGTAAAAGCAGATGAATAGAATGCAATTTTTTTATATATATAAAACAATTGAAAATGAACAACTGATTTAAACAAGTTACCCAATTAACCAGAAAAAAGCTCAAAACTGAGCCCTGCTACAGCAGTCTTCAATCAGACAAGTTCTAACTGCACACTCCTGTTGCTAGGATGCAGGGGAACCTTCTCCAAAAAAAGATGGCCTGGGTCAGTGCTCAAGTTATACAAACAAAGCTAGATTCAGCAGGCCTGAATCTGGTCTATGCTGCAGCAACAAGACACACCAATTTCAGAAAGAAACAGTTCACATAAGTAGACACGGTAAGCCTGTGACTAGAAATTCCCAGCTCAGAAGGGCAGAATCCAGCCTCCCACAAGAGTGCAGACCACACCTTCTTAATGTAAAAAAACTGGCCCAAAGCCCAAGTGCTTAAACCAGAACTAATACACTTTAGAACAGACACTAAACCTTCAATCAACAACTCCCAACTCAGAAGGATGTAAGCTTCCTGTCCTGCCACAGCAGTGCAGATCACAAACCTTCCTAATGTGAAACAACTGGTCTAAAGCCCAAGTGCATAATCCAAATGCTTAAAATAACAGTTACAAGTTAATCGGCTACTAACAAGCAGTAATAAATGCAGCAGAATAAATGCTATTAAGTACTTTTAAGAACAGGCAGCAAGAGCAAACTAAGTAATAAAGTAGGAAGAAACACAAACACAGTAAGCAGATGAATAAAGTTCAAAAAACATTTTTTTCCCTCCATATTAGGAAGAATGAGCTAAAGACACTAGACTGGGAGAAGTGTCACTTTCAATACAGATCAGAAGCCAAAAATATGATCTAAATCAATCAAGCAAAAGCAATTAGAATACTGTAGAACTTTGGAAAGAAGTGCCAAAAATATACTTATCGATTTATATTTTGAGTTGTTTCTGTAGCACCCTCAGTCAGAACTCAGTTAGATTCAAACAATGAATGCAGAGGTAACAAACAGGGAATCTTAATTATACTAGCAAGTCTTGATACAATCAGATAAAACACACAAGTTGTTTGGCCAGTATTTAACAGAGCAGGATTAAGGGTGGGGAAAAAATAGCACCTTCCACTCAGAAAAATAAAACTTTCAACACAGATCAGAAGCCAGCAAATATTATCTAAATCAATCAAGCAAAACAATTAGAATATTGTAGAACTTTGGAAAGAAGTGCCAAAAAATATACTTATCAATTTATATTTTGAGTTGTTTCTGCAGCACTCTCAGTCAGAACTCAATTAGATTCAAGCAATGAATGCAGAGGTAACAAACAGGGAATTTTAATTATACTAGCAAGCATTGAGACAATCAGAAAAACATGCAAGTTGTTTGGCCAGAAAGCAGGATTAAGGGTGGGAGAAAAATACACTTTCCACTCAAAATAAAATGACACTTTCACCACAGATCAGAAGCCAGCAACTATGATCTAAATCAATCAAGCAAAAGCAATTAGAATACTGTAGAACTGTGAAAAGAAGTGCCAAAAAATATACTTATCAATTTATATCTTGAGTTATTTCTGAAGCACTCTCAGTCAGAACTCAATAAGATTCAAGCAATGAATGCCAACTGCATACCACTATACTAGTTACCTTTACATAGGCAAGATGTGTATGCACAATACTGGCAAGTGTGTGCGTGTTTGTGTGTGTGACTACCCTGTAGCCAGGCATACACATGTGCAATGTATTTTAGCACACCATGGTAGCCATCTGTGGTGACCGGTGCCTTCAAGGTATTTCATAGTTAGGAATGGTAAAGAATACACAGTCAAGCACGACTACACAGTCAAGCACGACTACAGTTGGGTATGTTATTTTCCTGTGCCACTGTCAAGCAGTGACACAGAAGTGGTCGCTGGGGTGTAGGGCCATATCCATCATTCCCCCACCCAAACTCCACAATCCCCGGGGTAGATTATATTAGCCATTGTTCCCCACCCCAGACTCCACATACACAACAACCATCCCTTCTCTGGTGAACTGCTTAAGATTTAAATGTTATAACTCAAGAGATGCCTTTGTTTTATGTACACGCCAGTTCCTTTGGAACCTATGGCTGTGTCTGTGTATATGTATATATATATCTATATATATATATATATATATATATATATATATATATATATATGCGCGTGTGTGTGTGTGTGTGTGTGTGTGTGTGTGTGTGTGTGTGTGTGTGTACACATCCCGTAGGTGTGTGTGTATATATATATATATATATATATATATATATATATATATATATGTAGTTATGACAGTTGTACAGATCAGATGTAGACTTGTCTTTGTTGTTTCACAGAGTACAGTACATTCAAGGGTACTGTACATATGTACGCAAAGTGACTGTCCCATTTGTTTTCAGTACTGTGGAATACCTGTAGTAAGATGTGCATTATAGACTTCATGCAACATGTATACAAACCAGATGGCTTAGTGGTACATCCACTAACCTCGGTGTGCATGGTGCAGGGTTCAAGACCTGCAAGCCTCATTGATACTGTCAATTAGGATTGCATAAAGCAGGTGTAAATGTGTTTTCGTGACAGTAAGCAACAGGCAACAGACATGTACAATTCACAATATACTTGAAATGCCCTTCTTTGGCATTCCTGCTGATGTCACCCACCTACGAATACACCTCTGGGACTGCTGTAACCCAATAATCTCCATGGTGCATGCTGTAACTGCTTAATGCTGTAGTGTGCTAAACTAGTTTGGTAGGTGTTCTAATCTCAGACATGTCAACTGTGTGTGTGTGTATCTTCCTGTGAAAGAAACAATGCTTTTAGAGTATGCACACTCTTTACAATTCACATACCCACCTTTGGCAATCCTGCTGATGTCACCCAGCTAGAAATACACCTCTGGGACTGTTGTGACTCAGTATTCTCCTTAGCTCATGCTGAAACTGCGTATTGCTGTAGTGTGATAAACTAGTTAGGTAAGCGTTCTATTCTAAGAGTAGGCAACTGTGTGTGTCTTTCTGCCTGCCTGTGCAAGAAACGATGCTTTTAGAGTTTACACACTCTTTACAATTCACATACCCACCTTTGGCAATCCTGCTGATGTCACCCACCTAGAAATACACCTCTGGGACTGTTGAACTCCATTGTTCTCCATAGTGCGTGCTGTAACTGCGTATTGCTGTAGTCTGATAAACTAGTTAGGTAGCGGTTCTATTTCAAGAGTGGCCAACTGTGTGTGTGTGTCTACCTGTTTGCCTGAGAAAGTAACAATGCCTTTTAGAGTATGCACACTCTTTACAATTCACATACTCACCTTTGGCAATCCTGCTGATGTCACCCACCTAGAAATACACCTCTGGGACTACTGTAACCCAGTATTCTCCATAGCGCGTGCTGTAACTGTGTATTGCTGTAATGTGATAACCTAATTAGGTAGGGGTTCTGTTCCAAAATAAGCCAACTTTCTGTGTGTCTCTATCTGTCTGCCTGCTAAGGGACCAATGCTTTTTAGAGTATGCACACTCTTTACAATTCCCATACCCACCTTTGGCAATCCTGCTGTTGTCACCCACCTAATAATACACCTCTGGGACTACTGTAGCCCAGTAATCTCTGTGGTGCGTGCTGTAACTACGTAAGGCTGTAGTGTGATACACTAGCGAGGTAGGAGTTCTATGCCAAGACATAGCAGGTGTGTGTGTTTGACAGTCAGAGCCTGTGTGGAGGTGGCTGTGAGTGTATAACCACTGGACATGTTGCGAAGTGGATTTTGTAGTTTTCCTATATGGTGTCCGTATTATATGTCACGATGCCCACCTCAACAGGAGTACAAATGTCAGTCAGCCAAGGGACTGTGTTGGCAAGCCATACCCCTACATCTGGCAAAAGGCCTGGTGAACAATGTATGCAACCCTACTATGACCCGGAATACGTTCTGAACCCATGTGTCATACACAAACACATTTTCCTAGAATATCCCACTATGTTGCTAGTACCCTGCACATTGATTACAGATAGTAGGCATGGTGTGATTGCAGTGGGCTGCAGAGGGCATGGGACCCTGTACAGCAGTACAATAGGCACATAATTGCAGACAATGTGCCTTCACTATGTTCCCCACTGGATGCCTGCAACATATATGGTGCCATCAAATGTGACCCACAGAGGCCATACAATGCCTTACACATGTGCCCTGTATGGACCAATGCCACTGACAGCAGGGAATACCTGTATCATGCTATCGATGCAGGTGCAGGGTCAACCTGCTGTCTATAAGCAGGTCCTGCCACACCAGACCAATATTGGCCTATCTGAGGATAACAGTCTGTGTACACAACATGTACCAGCCAAACCAGGTACACTTGTACATGTCACTGTACATTATTGTGGGATGTGCACATCCCAAGCAATGTCCATGTCAAGGACTATCAAACACAGACATGTCATGCATTGCAAAGTTATGGCCATACACAATGATAACCAAGATGTCAGGACAGTTCATACAATACCTATCTGTGTGGGATATTGCAGACACTACACCCCTGTACCACACTGCACACCATTGTCAGGTGGCATGATGCCAAGGATTACCCCTCACCCAGCCTTGTACAGCCATCTTGCACAACCAACCACTACATACCCATGAAGCAAAGCACACATACATGTCAGTACTGGCACCTTGGGTCTGTGTGTGGGGTATGATGCTCCCAACCACAGTCAATCCCAGTATAACTCCCATTGGCATACCGACTGTTGTCAAACATGTTCACATGCCCTGGCCCATAGAACCTCCGGATATCCCCTGTTGTGCATGTAGTACCTGTGCATTACTGCAGTGTGGCAAACTAAGTAGTTAGGAAGTATATTTCTGGGCTTGGCAAAGTGTGTCAATGTGAGTCCATTAGTGAGTGTGGCTGTGTTGACAATGACATCCTTTCATGTGGACAGCCATGTGTGCTACACCTAATGTATGTCTACTATATCTCTGTTGCAGATGTCACTCACCAGCACACATACATGTTCTTACAGCACACCATGTCAGCTTGGTAGCACATGGAGTAACTGCATGCACTTGTAATAGTAATGACTAATCAGTCAGGGGTTTGAACCCCTGTACTGGTAGGTGTGAGACAGACGATGCTTAGGTTTTAGTCTCCAAGCCCTTCTCTGAGGTACTTTGCCTCTGTCTGTCCCTCTCACATGCTCTCTGGTGGATGTGGAGTTGTACACCTACTCAACAGCAGCTTGTGCTTTGTAAGTAATGGTCATGATCAGGTGATGGCCTCTGCACCTATTGCAGTCATCCTCTAGCTGATTGCATGTGGAACAGCTGTGATGATGTTCCCATAGCCAATTGCATGGAAACACAGTACAATATCTAGGAACATCATGCTGGTGTTTGCCCATGACAGTCGCTGTGAGTAGTACCTGGATCTGGTGTTTGGTTAACGGCATCACAGATGATATCTGGATGTTCCTCAAACAACATACACAGTGAGAAATAGCGTAACGACAGGAGAGTGATTTGCCAGACATGACTACAGCATGTAAGTGTAGCTATGCTTCATTGAGACTACTGCCTGTTTAACAAACTGTGTGTGGTAATGGCTATTCTGCATGTTTTAAAACTGACAAGACAGTACTCTGTTTGTGAGGGACCCCCATCTGTAGGGCCATCTTTGGCTGGTCAGTGTGTGTAACCATTTGTTTCCAGTGTTACTCACTGAACACACATCTGTGAACTGCAGGAGCATAGTGTGAGGATTGCAGTCAGTACATAGTGATAGTGATGAGTTACTGCAATTGCATCCCTGATTGGACATATGTCACATGAAACAGTGGTATGACAGACACTGTCTGGCATTCTCAGTGACATGCCAATAATGGGCTACTGTTCATAGCTGCAGTCACAAGTCTTCTACACTTTATAAAGATGTCATGCAGTATATATGCATGTGTTGTGCTCCCTCTGCAATTGTATACCATATGTTGTGTTGGGCTAATGGTCATATCTATGCAGGCTGTTATAAGTAATCCTGAATGCTGTTGACTATTACTAAGCCATATCTGTGTTTAAACTGCAACACCATATCCTGTATGGGTTTGGAGATCCCAGCAGAACCTCCTGCCCCACTTCAGCTGGCCATGGCACCAACACGTCTGGGGCCCAGCCTTAGACCTCCACCTCTGTTGGCTCTGCACCACCTTCTGGTGGAACCACCACTGAGGATGGGGCTTGTCCCCCCTGGGAGCAG
This sequence comes from Protopterus annectens, assembly GCF_019279795.1. Lineage (NCBI taxonomy): Eukaryota > Metazoa > Chordata > Ceratodontiformes > Protopteridae > Protopterus > Protopterus annectens. The sequence goes on along the minus strand of NC_056726.1, from coordinate 201,836,384 downwards.
GTCCAGACAGGAACATGTCCGCTGTTGTACAGTCCTGGATGTGGTGTGTAGGGGGCTCATTAAGGGGTTTCGAGGCCAGTTACACCAGCTTGAGGGCAGAGTGTCACATTTACAGGGTGAGCCTGCCCTTCCTAGACAGCCCCCAGCACTGCCACCTTTGCGGCTGTTTTGGTGCAGTGGTGGCTGCCCATGGCTGGGGACCTCCGTCCCACTGTTTCCATCTGGGGGGCTCATGGGCTTGTGACTGCCAAACACCCCTCCCTGTCTGAGGTGTATCCCCCCACATGTGTCATATACCAACCCTGTACGCTGTCTTGTCTGTCATCCTACCCAACCTATCATCCACGAGCATACCTACTCTCCTTCCTCCACATCCCACTCTCACCCTGCAGAAACAAAAGGCCAATCGGTTCCTAGAACAACATTTGCTCCATACATAGCTGTCCATTTCACACACGTGTCCACTGGACACATGTAACCCTTTTAATATGCATCACAACATACTTCAGTTGTCCTCACCCCTGTCTCTCAGGCACATGATCCTGGTATGCACATGACTCCTAAAGGTTCCAGGTACACATGATGCAGATGACCCCATTGTACACACAACACTACCAGTCCCTCTATGGTTACCCCATTTACCTTTTTCATGATGATGTCACACACAGCACCTTCTAAGAGTACTGTTCTCACATAATTATTGGACAGGAACTGTTGTGTTAATGTAAATAAAATGCACAGAGTGATGTATTTGGCCAATGTACAAATGTTTGCGTGTATTAATGACACATGTCTGTCTGAGGGAGTCTTGATATTACATAAGACAACACCACTACATAATACAGGCATTGCTGGTGTTTCCCTTTTCATTCCTTTGTAATGCTTTGTTGTCACATGGGATGTTCTTGATATATCTATATATATGTATGTATCTATATCTGGACATAAACACTCACACATACATCTACATGATGGAATACATTTCCTATAATGTTGAATGACTGTGCTGGATGATATGTTTGTGATAAAATCCGGTGTCTGTATATCTGCCATGGCTTAGCGGTATATCACAATAGCTGTGTGTGTAGGGTCCTGGTTTCGAGCCTTGCAGAGAATGTTTATTTTGTTGCTGGGCAGAACAAGGCCGTTGCATACAGAGTGATTAAAGCACATTAAAGTAGTTGTGAGCAGGTGTGTGTGGGTTTGCGTGGAGCTAAGCAATGCTAACCTCCGTTTACAGTTTCTTACACTCAGCCTCTACATTGCTTCACTAGTGTAATACACACATACTGGCAGCCAAACAGGCTTACACCCGCTTGCTCCTGCACATGCAAATGCACCGCATTATGTGTTTGCATCTGACACTCACACCCCTGGGTGGGAGTGAGGTCTATGATATTACCTTGTGATGCCTATTACATCAGATTACATGCCTACGGTATTGGGAATGGCTGCCCATTAGGTGAAAGCATGCCATTTGACTGTATGGAATCCACGGCCTGTCCAGAGTTTGATTCATATTATTGGTGTGTTCCTCTTACAATCTGCACCTGTCTGGCTAATACATGGGAAATGACACTCTTCAATACAAACAAGTAATTGGGTTTTGGAACCCACATCCTTCAGCCGAGTCATGCTACTGCATACCTAATATTTTATCATCTTTCTAAGGTTGTCAGTGGAATATGTGCTTTCTGTCCCTAGCAGACCTCTCATACAACTGGGGAAAAATACCAACTGAATCAGAGACACATCATAACAACATCAGGGACACATTTAAATTATTGGTGCTATTAACCTGACACATTGACAGACTCAGAGCATATGAATTCATACACATTTTCTGAGGTAAATAATGTTTATAACTCTTAATTGTTGTCATTATTCATTACGTGTAATTCACCACCTTTCCTCCAAAAGTCACTAGTTTTAGGAGGGATTAAGTGGGACAGAGTTAGAAATTGAGTCGAAATCAGGGACGTCTCTGGAAATTGGAGAAAGTTCAGAGGTATGGTCCCTATTTGTCCCCCCAATGGTTTATGTCCTGTCCAGTGGATTTGCTCTTAGGGGTTGAGAGGTATGGGTGTCAGCTATGCCCATGTCGGAATATTACTTACATCCCCGGGGTGGTCCTAATACGACTGCACCAGCCAACACCTGCACACCTAGGCCCATAATTGCATACCCATAGTCCCGCCACCTGCCACTCCTCCACAGCACTCATCATTACTGTGGGTGCAGGTGAGGTATAAACACACAACTACACACTGCCCACTCTCCCCGTGTCGGGACACATGTCGTACATTATGTCGACCCATGGGTTATCAGGTTTGCACAACCTACTTGTCTGTGTATATTTACAGCCTGGTTTGATGAATCATTACTGGGACTGCCTCCGATGATCATTAATTTTTGGGTGTCCCACAAGGGACATCGATGTCTATGGTTCATGATTAGACCTGGCATATCTCTCCCACTGGTAGTATCCTGCCGGTGGTCTGGGAAGCAGTGGTGTGTTTACTTTTATTGTGTGTCTGTATGTCTCACCGGCCTAGTTGAGGGTGTGGGGGGGGTTGATGCTACGTGTTACATGTTTGTTTATTGGACCCCTCACCCTCATATGCATGGCCTGTGAACATATGTAACTCGTAACTGCTGTATCATATCCTAGCTATATACAAGTGCATATTTGCAGTCACATATGTATATATATATATATATATATATATATATATATATATATATATATATATATATATATATATATATATACATTACTATATACAGATATATCTGTATATGTATGCATACATGTATATATTTATATATTGCTGTCTATATATATATATATATATATATATATATATATATATATATATATATATATATATATATATATATATATATATCTAACAACATATGGGTCTATGGGTCTCTGCATATGTATATATTTGTATGTGGGTATGTATATGAATTCTGTCTCTGTATGTATACATTTGTACTATGGAGAGTGTTATCTGTATGCCGCTAAGGGTAGATATACACACACAAACCTCTACATATATACATCTACATCTGGTTATTCCATTCCTTGCCATATAGATTACAATTTGCTGCAGTGGGACATGTAATGGGGGTGGCTGCTCATTGGATGATGCCTCTGCCCAATGAACACATTTGCTTATCCCTAGGGTTGTCCATATAGGCCCACATCAGCCAAAACCTGTACACCTAGACCCATAAGTAGCTACCCATACTTCCCCCACCCGCACCTCCTCTACATCCTTACTCTGGGTCCTGATCGGTTCTGGACACACCACTACATGCTGCCTACTCTCCACTTCATAGGACCAATTTCATACAATTGTCTGGACCCATGGGTCATCAGGCTTTCCCACCCTTGCATTCTGAGTATGTATACATCCCGGCCAGAATGTTCGGATTTTCAGCTTCTTTTGGTCTTGGCAATTATTGGGGTGTCCCGCAGGACACTCCTATCTGTGTTCCAAGATTAGAATTCACAGGTGCACTGTGTACCCCCCCTGTTGTATCCTGCCTGTGGTCTGGGGAGCAGTTAACTCTTTACATTGTTTGTGTGTATGTTTCTCGTGTCCGGCTGGGTGGGGGGTGGAAGTTCATGCTACGTATTTCATGTTTGTTGCTTGGGCCCCTCACTTCCATCGGCATAGCCTGTGAACATATGTCATTCTTGTGTGCTGTTTCCTATCATAGCTGTATATCTGTGTATATCCACACACACACACACACACACACACACACACACACACACACACACACACACACACACACACACATATATATATATATATATATATATATATATATATATATATATATATATATATATATATATATATATATATATATATATGTGTGTGTGTGTGTGTGTGTGTGTGTATACCTATATATATATATATATATATAAGAATATATATATATATATATATATATATATATATATATATATATATATATATATATATCTGTATATATATATATATATATATATATATATATATATATATATATATGTGTGTGTGTGTGTGTGTGTGTGTGTGTGTGTGTCCATAAAGCAATGCATACCCCGCGCAAATGGACTAACACAGGCTTACTGGTGTTTGTATATGCTTAAACCTGCTTACTAGTGCCTTATTCATTATGACACTGACACTTCACTCCATTTAACTTTTAATTGTTATTTTGCAGGTTATACAGCAGCCAGATGTCGCAATATGTTCATTTACAGATTACCGATGGTAAATGTATGTGATGCAGTGGGATTCAGAACGGGAATGTCTGTTTGTTAGGTGGTTGCTCTAACCAATACACTACTGCTGTGATGTGTCATTTGCATATATACCCATATACCCATGGCTCCTGGTTCCCCAAACACCCTCCCCAATGCCTCCCTAACACTGTAGTCATCCATTCTCCAGTTGGATTCGCAGTGTATCCACACCACTACACATTGGCCACTCCCTACTCTTATAGACTCATCCATTCGGTTGACTCACTCGTCGTATCCTCAGAACTCCCAAACTTTTAGTCCACAAACATTTGGTGACATGAGTGACCAAAAGGACACTATTCACAATTTTTGGGTTTTCCCACGCATGTGTTTATGTCAAGATTAGACTCTGTACTTCATTACATCCTTACTCCTGTTAACATGACATTACAATAAATTAATAAGTATGACTATGTGGTAATGCACACGTTACACATGAGAGCCTAATTATGTATGTGTTCGGTGTATTTCTTTTACAAATAGACTGGTTTAGTAATTGGCATTACCGTAGCAGGCTGATCACAGGAATGATTCCATGTGTGGGAAAGTCCTCACATTTGATTTTTTTCAGCACAGCACTGACTTCAGACATTGTGCACACTTTTGCGTTTTAGCAGTTTTGTCCCTTCCCTCTTATGCACAGCCTATTATTCTATCAACTGTTGAGGTTTGTATGTGCACATTTCTGTTATTTATGTCTGCAAATGGAATGAATGTGTTACAGAGAATGTATTCTACATATTGATGTCTGCATGTGTGTATGCATATATACTTATAATGAACTCATTGACCTCCACAAGTCGGTCCAATTAGAACCAGCCCATCCAACCCTGGCACACCTGGCTCCATAATTTCATACCCATAGTTCCTTCACCCCACCTGAGTTCAACATACACACATACCATCCATTGTCCAGTTGTTATCGCAGCCATGACACACCTCCACACATTGCCCTCTCTTGAGCATTAGGGGCCCTACACATATGTTGTCCCAACCCATGTATTCTCAGGCTCTCCCATCATTTAGTCCTTGAACATACCTGCCCTTGCTTGTGTAATGGTCAGATAGCCAAATAACCTATCAATTTTTGGGTAGTCCCACCAGTGTAAAGTAGATTAACAATGTTACTCCCACTGGTAATATCCTGCCTATGGTGTGAGTAGCAGTGCTTTGCTCACTCTTGCCCAGACTGGGGTTGCTGTTGATTCCCTCCTCATTCCTTTTGTATGCTTTATTGTTACATTGTTCTTTCTTCATATATATATATATATATATATATATATATATATATATATATATATATATATATATATATTTCCTGTGCTGGGCACTGCTTAGACCCATGCAAGCACACTCAAACTTGCTTACTGGTACTTATATGTGTTTACTGCTGCTTATTTCTGCTTGCACCTGCTTACTAGTGCCTTATTCATTATGGCAGTACCACTTTGCTTGAATTATATTTAAGTTAAATATCTCATGCAATACTCTTATGTCGGTTTTACAGCAAAATGACATTCATTCCACATGGAAAATGATATGTGCTATTGTTGGGCTCAAACCGTGAATGCCTGTTCATTAGGCGGATGCTCTAAACACTACACTATTGACATTTACGTTGGTTCTGCATGTTTTTCTCTGGCTGAATTTGATGTGTAAGCTGTGCTCAGCGGAGGGCAGCGACATGCAAACACGCTGCGCTTTGCTTACACCTTCGATATTGCAGCAATTCAAATGTATAATAGGAACATGGGGAATCTAATTGTAAAAGTTCTAAGGACAGGGCTCAACATTTCACTACATGCTTCTGTGTTTACTCCTTTGATTTTATTTCACTGTTCGTAGACATTCTTGTATGCTTAGCATACATGTCGGTGTCCACTGACACTGAATTACTGACTTACTGTTAGAGGTGGGCTCTACTAGTAGGTATAGTAGGTTTTGCAACTGTTGGGGCATGTTTATGCCTCTGTAGAGCACTTGTACACACCCCCTACACTCGCACAAATTTCCTGTGTACATCGAGGGTGCGGTGGTATGCCCTCATACATATTCATATGGGGCTACTGTACAATCTGTAGTGAGGAAGCTCGGCACAAAGCCAAAACCATCCTTGCACCGAACTTCTTGAATCCTGGGGTTGGTCCTTTTTTGCTTTTTTGGCACTCTGAGTCAACCTAAGCAAACGCAGGAAAGACATGCCTACTCTGTATGGAAAGCACACCTGCCAAGCATCAAACCAAGGCATCTCTTGCTGGGAGGCAACAGTGCGATCCACTATGCCACTGTGCTGTTCTTCCCAAAGTAAATTATCTGCTACATATTTTGCCTGTTACAACTTTATGGATTTCTGAGATTGGCCTTTTCAAATTATAGCTTTATGGATTTCTGAGATTGGCCTTTTCAAACAAACCTTTTTAATCCACTCTTGTATTGGTAGTAAAAAAAAAACCTCTACCACAGATGCTGACAATCTTTTATAAGCTATGGTTGTCCAGAGAAGGCATTAAATGCATCTATCATTCATTGCAAATTTGCATCAATAGATTGATTTTTTTCTGCACAATAGCTTTTTATTCTTGCTCAGTTAGGGGTGGGGAACACAATGTGGTAATGACTTTTAAGAAGTTATTTCTATTATCTAGAAATTCAGCACTTTTATGTTTCAAAATGTTGTCACCTGTGTTTTATTTGTCCCAATTTTCCTAAAAATATCAGGAAGTATAGAGGCTTTTAATACTGCTCTCTGGTCTTCAATTGTAAAGTTTTGTAACTGTGCATATCCTTCTAAAATGTTTGCATATTTGATTGAGTGTGATCAAATAGGAGGGAGAGAATCTACAATGGTTTGAAAATCCACTGCAGTCCACGGTCGTACCACTTTTATAGTAGGTTCAGCATTCTCTTCAACTTAAGTGATTTTTTTTTCAATCACAAGCACTAAGTAGGTAAATTCTACAACATAAAATAAGTATGCCCAAATATTAAATGATTGTAGTAATCAAACCATCTTACAGCTTGCATGGAATTCATTTAGGGATCCCAGTGTCTTATATATCCTTTAACAAACCTAGGATGTTTCTGATCTCTATTTATAGTTGTACCCTCTTAATTAAAACATCATAATACCATCATATTTGGCTTAAGAGTAAAACCAAGTGTGTTCATAAATAAATCATATTTTCTAGGTATACTCTCCTCAATGTCCTGAATAAGTCCTCTATAGGTCTTTAGGATGCTGTAAATGAGTTTTATCATATTAATTAAATGCATAATAGTAAGACACAAATGCACCATAGAATTAAAAAAGATATCTTGGTGGAAACACAAAATTAATAACATATCAAAGAGAAAAAGTTGGTAGCTTTCAGCTTTTCAGGAATTGCCATTGTTATAATAAACCCATCTAGATTAAATAAAGTGTAGAAATGACTTATTTTTCATATGTTCCAAGTTTCTAATTTTTTAATAAAAGGTGATTATGACAAGCATCATAACGCAACTGTAATTTTAAACACTCCATGAAAAAAAATCAGAATTAATGGGAGCATTTGTAGCCACCATGGCTGTGCGTCATAGTTTAAAAAAAGGTATTTGTTAACAAAATGAAGCACTTTCTTCTCAAGCACATGCATATGTAAGATCAGTATAAAAGTATTGTATTCCTTGACATATAAATTACCTGTTTACAATGCTTTACTAATCTCTCCCTCATGGGGTATGCCAGTATGGGTCTACTTCAGATGATTGAAGTTTAAAACTTCGCATTTCATATGGCTGAGACCATGTTATCAAAGTCAGAAAACTCTGAACACCTGAACATAAAAAGAAAAACAAAACAAAAAAAATGTTCCTGTACATTTTTGCAGGGTGGCAAACTCCCCTGCAGCCCCCACATGAGGAGCTGTGTCCCCACACTCCCTGCTATTTAAATATACCGACTCCAAGATTTCACTATAGGGAGGAAATGGAGATCTCCATTCAGAACGTTTGAAGTTTTAAAACTTCGATCTTATGGTCTTGGCCATAAGAAATTAGAAATTTTAAAACTTTGATCATCTGAAGGGGACCCACCTGTATACATCCGCTCAACATCTAATGTACATAAAAATGTGGAATTGTCAATATATAACCCCAGGTAATCTGTCATGTCCTTTTCTCTGGATCAAACATGCATAGACTGTGATTTAAATTAACTTTGAAATTCTTATAAGGTTTCTGTAATAGACCCCTTCCTGACACAACAAGGTATCCAGTTATCAGTAATGGTAGCTTTATATACTGTGTTTAGCAAATATAATGGCTGGCATCTGCATTCATCCACCACATTCTGATGTTTAATCTGAGGAGAATATCCCACCCTTCATGTAACATATCATTAAAAAAAACACTGTTGATAGTTTCAAAGTCAAGGGTAAGAGCCATATCAAAGGCAAATACATTCTTTCTTTGCCAAATTTTCTCAGGGCTTATAAATGATAATTATTGTTACCTCCATACTGCCACCTCCTCTCACTTATTAGCATATATGTCCAGCAATTTGGCATCACCTTTCAAATCCTGAAATGTTTGTTTATCTGTGTTAGTCAATTATAACCAACTTTCTTAAATATGTCATTCTATGGTGTAAGATCTTCATCAAAACCAATAGTTCAAACACCCTATTAGCTGGGATAGCTTGGAATGTTTCGACTTAAAAGCATTGCCATCCCTGCTCAGAATAAATATTTCATTATCTCCCTCTTTATGAAACCAAAACTTTAAGGTCAGCAATTTTGAAACTGATTTAATGCCATTAACAATCTGATGATAGGAACCATAAGTTGGTATGAAATTTAATCATTTATGTGATAAAGATACAGTGATATAGTGTCCAAGGTAAAAGAGGATACATTAATGACCAAACTGGTGGTCTCATTAATGTTGTCAGTCCTCAGCTGCCATATATTGCTGAAACATACTCAGACCTGAAGCTTTTATGGCTAAACTTTGAGAATTTAAAACTTCCCCATTTGTGTTTAAAACCTATATCAGTTTGAGGTTTGTTTGTTTCATGTGAGTAGAAAACTCCACTGATAAAAGATCACTGTCAGAATTTGATGAGGTGTTTGAGTCAAAGGGGACATCACAACTCAAAAAACTAGACTTCATGCTGAGATCCTATTTTTCTTTCTTGTCTGCCTTTTCCTTTGCCCCAGAATCTTTCTTTGCATCTACAAAACAAGCTTTATGTTTTCCACTTAAGAAAGCAACACTGGACACATAGCTAAATTTGTTGTGTATATCTATAATGTATATTTCTCCAGTTCCTCACCACACAGCACCATATACTTCACAAAGTCAGCACAGAGCTGTCGGAACAGTTATTACTAAATTTACTGACTTGCTTAAAGTAAACTTTATAGTCTTATCCAGTTAAAACATTTGTTGTTTATAATACATTGATAAACGCCCCAGAAACTCCTGAGAGGCTACCTTTTGTATGGAGTGTCACTTGAACATGAAACCTAGATCATTTGTGTCCACTCTTGGATGTAGGTAAACCTTGTAAGCTTTGTGGTCCCATTCTCTGTTGTAGATATATCTTTGAAAGTTTTATTTACTAAATACGTGAATGTATTTTTTTGGATTCCCATTGTGGATCTGAGAACACTTTTTGTATTGAGGCCATCTCTGCCACAACTCTAGTAATCCTTAAATTACTCCTCTGATACTGGGAACCCATGTCACATCTTTAAAGGCAAGAAAAGCAGGAACTGTCATCTTTGTCTCTTATTTGACCTGGCACAATCAAGGTTAAATCCCAATTTGTGTTCACTGTCAATGAACTAATAACATTGACTCACTACACCTTTGCTAATGATCATGCTCACGTTTTGCTGTCCACTTTAACCAACTTAAATAAAACTTTTCTTAACAAATTACTCCCCCACCAACAAAGAATAAGAACCTTCATCCCTTGATCTCTATTTTCTAGCCTTTTATGCAACAATTGTTCACTTCTCTGAAATTTCAGTAAAACAGACCAAGACACTACATCTCAAACTCAGCAATTCAGGGACTAAATCCAGCAAATGTAATCCCATCTTCCTAAGGCTTCCTGTTGAAAGAATTGCTCAACTCCTTACTCATAACTTTAACCCATCCCTCACCTCATGCACTGCCCCACCAATGTTCACGAAGGCAGTTATAATCTCCTTCTTAAAGTCACTTCTCCTTATGGCCTGAAGGATTATAGACCTATTTTTACCTCATGCCCTATTATTAAAATATTTGAAAAACTTCTATGCAATCAACAACCTAAGCACATTAGCAGCTATGTCATCTAATGTGATGCATGGCATGGCTTGGCTTTTTCAATGCCTTCAGCCATTGATACAATTTATTGAAATCTAAATGAAGGAATTAATATTCCAGGTCTCTTTGTTGACATGACAATGGCTTTTGAAAGAGTCAACCAAACACTTCTTCTCAACAAACTCAAATGACTCAACTTAAGAGATCCTGTTGAAATGATAGAATGCCGATACAGGAGACAGGCATCATTTGGTCGACATAGACAGGTGGTCAACATGTGTGCAAGATTGACAATCCCTAGGTAAGGGAATATTTTCTATCCCTGGGAATTGTTTGATCTCAGAGTTAGTATGTATAATTAGCAGGAGGTGTGGGCATGCAGGGAGGGAGGGGCGCTTACCTGATTGCAAAAAATGATGTTATTTGTTGCATGTGCTGAGGTTCTTTCTCAAAGTGTGTGTGGAAATGTGTTGACTTTTAGTTTGGCAACCTATTGTGCTAGACATTTTGGAGGCTGATGTATGGGCTGCTCAACTAAAGTGAGTAGGCCCATGTATTTATATCTATTCATGTGTATATTGCTTTCTTATACTATCAATGCACTTTGACTAGATCGTTTAATCTTACCCTACCTGTTTGATGAATTTTGCTATGTACTCATTCTGTATATAATATTATTGATTAGAAAGATGGTGATGCATTTTCTGCTCTTTGAGCTCACATCATGGCTGAAAAGGGTCAATAGACCAGTTCAACTGCCCAGTGAACAAATGCATACATACATACATACATACATACATACATACATACATAATAATAAAAAAAAAGGTTCACAGTAGCACTTCTCCTCCAACCTTAATTACAAAGCAACTAATGGTGCACAGAAATAGAAATTGTGATCATTGTCTGAAGATGCAGCCAACAAAAACTTAAATGGAACCAGTGACCAGTATAAAATGATATGACTTCATTATGACATCCAGCATCAAAAGACAAGCTGGACTTTGACCAAAGGGCTTCTTCCTTGCTTAACAATACAACAATTAAACAAACAATTAAATACCCAATTAGAGCAGGCTAGATGATATCAAATGACAAATCAAACAGAATTCTTGCCTATAATGAACATATCATAACTATTCTCTTTGCATACTGTATCCTGCTCTGTAACCTACTCAGATGTTGTCTGGTACAAATGGAGAAGGTACAAAGATTCTTCACTAAAAGAGAACTGAACAGCTTCAAGTTGTGTTATAGTGAAACAATTCATCAACTCCCCATTTTTGCTTATGAATTTTGCATTATTAGAGAACTCTTTCTGACATGCAGAACATTAAAGGACTTTTTACACACACACACACACACACACACACACACACACACACACACACACACACACACACACACACACACACACACGATCTGAACAAAATATACCATCTGTCAATAAAAATGAATATAAACTAAAACATGAAATGTGACAGCATCATGGCCCAAAGACTTCCCTCAAAAGTAATAAATTCACTTTTTTCAAATAAACCAAGCTCCTCAATTTATACCTTCAAGAAGGAATTAGAGGATTGCATAAACAAACACATATTCAAAGTGATCTAATCTTAAAATGCCTCATTAACCAGAAATCCTTGAAAAATGCTTCGTTAACCAGAAATCCTTGAACTTTTTCATCAGACCTATGAAAATATGGGCATTATCTCTAACACTGAGGACAGAAATGTCACAGCACTGTGACTTGTCTACTTACTCCCACTATGCCATGCCAAAAAGCCTCTGAGTATAATTTTGTATTTTTGTTATGTATATAATTGCAACTTTTGCTGTCAGACTAATGACTGTTTTAAATGCCCTGTACAGTTTCAAAGAATATTTCTATTTGTATCTGCTATTACTCCTGTTTGTGAAGCCACTTCACTTCTTTTTCTGCTTCACTCAATTACCTTTGCCCACGTTGTACTAAATCCCCCCAAACTCATTGTAACAAAGTATACTGCACTTTCAAATACTCGTACTACATTTGATTGCAACTTTTGTTGTTAGAGTAATGACTGTTTTAAATACTCTGTACAGATTCAAAGAATTTTTCTGTTTGTATCTGCTATATGCACTGTTTGTGGAGCTTTTCTCCTTGGGCCTCTGCTGAAGAAGGGCTCACGCTCAGACAGACATATCTGGTTAACAAATGTTAAATAAATAAATAAATAATATTAATAATAATAATAATAATAATAATAATAATAATAATAATAATAATAATAATGATGATGATGATGATACATATAACCTATAATAAATTATGCTTGTTTATATTCTCCTCAAGTGCATTCTGATAACATACAGACAAGCTTTCCAGGAATAGCATATATCTGTATACCATGAGGGGTTGCATTTAGCACAAGCTATTAGTGGGCAGCCAATGGACAGTTCTAGTAGCATCAATAATAAGAACATGGTAAAACATCTGGCCAATATGCATGTACAGAAAAGTCAAGGGATGACTCCCAGATCATTTACTAGTCACATACATAAGCCTTGCAACCCAGGCCAGACTTCTGAAACCTGAATAATAGCATTATAGACTTGTTGTTGTGTTAGGGATATTAATGCATGCTTAATGTACTTAGCGCCGCTACCAATGAAAGGCACAATATTAACATCACATGTGCTGCTGATCTAACCACAAAAAAATCGTCATGATTATCACTCAAGACACTTTGTTTTTACAGTATCTCTTTCTGCCACATCCCAAGTGTCTAGTGAAAGGTTTTTCTCCTTCATATACTGCACCTCACACACGTTGAAACCCAGGAGGCAGCTGCTGAGCATCTCCTTACCTCTCTCACATAGTTTAACTGTGTTGAGTGTAGCTGATGTCCATGCCTATAATGCAACACATCAGGATGGCAGTTACCTGTTCATTCCATCAAATGTAACCAGCAGTGTCCACAAGCCTCTATGGTAGAACATCATCTTTTCAGACACTTAATCGCAGATAAAAGAATATTAGCTGTGGATGGCTAAATGCACAACCAGTTATAAACTACACAAGGTGGCTGCATCAATAATAAGCACCAACATTATTCAAATTGATTAAAAATGCATAATTGGCTTGCATTGATAACCTCTATTTTTTTGTCTGATAAAGTAGTATCATGATATGAGATGGTAAAATGAATAATCACACCATAAACATAACTCTACAAAGATCTTGGGAAACATAATGAATAGTTTAAACTTTGAACTGTGTGTGTGCTGTTTACAGACAGAAAGGTGTATGCTGTACTCATGTAACTGGTTAAAACTGAAAAAAAAAACACATGGATAAATTGGGGTCACTATTTGATTTAAGACAGCAATGAATATTTCTTGATGGGTGCAGCACCATTTCTGAGTATGTAATGTAAACAGTAAAAAAAAAAACATGTATATTCCATTTCAAATCATGTCCATCTGGTTTTATGAGGTTATTCCTAACTGAGTACATTGAATTTCTAACTGATTCAGTACTGGATTGCTCAAGCTGGTTGACACTTTTGATCTCATCATCTGGGATGACAAGGGGTCATTTACAACAGTTAATGTTTTCCTCTGTGTTATAAAGGGATTTATGTTTGTACAAGGCATACCTTTGGTTATGCTACTGGGTTTGGTAGCCGCTGACCTGTTAGAATGATTCTTGTGGACAGCCCACTACATAGTGTGTTCTTCATTTGAGCTTCTGCATAACTGACTTCCTGTCTTGAACTGCTGGAGGTAAGGGAATTAAGTAACATTTCTATATAAGACCTGATCTTAGTTCTGTGCTTGTTTTCAATGGAGATCGGTGTGAGTGATTCTAATCAGGTAGTTACAGGCTTTGATCACCATTGCTGATTATTTCACTCTACCGCATTAAGTGCCCAGTTTAAATGTTATCTGGACTGTAGTAGAATGTTGGATTCAAGCTCCATAAGAAAGAAGAGTGAATACTGTAATGCCAACGAGAAAGACCCAATTTATTATTTTTTATGGCTGCTGCTGACTTCAAGCTTTTCCCATAGCACATCTCAATTGTTCCACTTCCTATCTCCCTAAATATAGGCATCGCCCCATTGTAGCCCATCAACTACACCTTATGGGGAGAGACCCTACTGATGAGGTGCCCCAGTCCCCCATGTGTGGGATCTTCAGAGGTATGAGATGCCAAGGAATTGAGTGGAATGATCTGAATAAACAAGCTGTCATACTGAGGTGTGCAGAGTGTTTCTATTGCCCAGTGCTCCCCCTCACATGTGACATTACCATTGGATCTGCAGAAAATGAAGTAGAACTTGAGCACTGACCCTATAGGGTGGCTTCTCTCTCTATGACATTCCCTTCTAACAACTCAGCATCATCCTCTTTTGAGATTTCACTTATGCTACAGCTCAGTAGAGAGATGTCCACATGCTCCAACCACCCCATCTAACCTTGCTTTGGCTTCAGGCATCAGAGACGCTATTCAAACTTGAGTTGCCTGGCTACATCATCTTTATCATCATTGTGATCATCATCATCATCATCATCAACTCCCTCTTTCACATTTCTACATGGAGCTGGGCTGTTGCATCAACTGTTCTCACTTTTCTCTATTCTATACTCTCCTACCTTCTACTATGGGCATGACTGACTGTGACAGGTCCTATCTCATGCAATCAAGCCAAGTGTTTCCTGGATGCCTTTGATTCCACCTTGCTCTTTCTTTCTTCCTGTCTGTCCCAAATCTTTCTTACCAAATTATCCTCTGCATTCCTAGAAATGTTCTCTTTGACCATCTCTTCAATTTGAGCTACTTTAGTTTCTGGTCTTATGTCCTCATTTCTTCATCTGGGACACAGTGTGCATCTTATCACCCATCTCAGGCACTTCATACCCATCGCCTCTAGCTTTCTCAACTGTTGTGTCTTCACTGCCCAGGTTTCTGTACCATGCAAAATTACTGGTCATACCAGTGTTTTATAAACATTAGCTTTCAGCTTTTTTGGCATTTTTCTGTCTCACACTACTTCCTAATAATCTGTGACAGTTGGCTTCAGCCCATCTTTTTCTAGCTTTGAACTCCTAATTCAGATGTCCATTCTCCTCTACCACCCCTCCCAGATACTTGAGTTTTTTTACTTGTTCCATGATTTTCCCTTCTACTTCAATGTTCAGCTTCTTCTGATTTACCCTGTTTGCTGCCATGACAACTGTCTTCTCTGTATTCACTTCAGTTTCATCCTGTGGGCTGAAGGCAGGGCTTTATTACTCTGTTCCACTTTTGGAACTTGGAAAGGTCCAACTCTTGGATGAAAAATGAGCTGTGGATTAGCTTTATGCTTATTGCATATTTGGTCACTTCTTAAATAGCTCCATATGTATCAAGTCTTGTTAAATAAGACCATTATTTAGTGATATTTTCCTTTAAAACTGGTGCTACTTCACCTGGAAAAAGCTTTGTGTTTAGGAACTTCTCAAAAGCAAATCTTTTTTGGTTACCTGATCACTTAAATACATCCTGCTGTAATCATCCTCTGAAGAATGCTATTGTGAAAGCTGATTTTTATGCCTCTGACTTCTGCTCCCACTTAAATAGTTGTATTGATAAGGCAGTCCTTATTCGTGGCAAAAATGAGAAGTTTAAAAACAAACATCTGTGGTGGAATACCCAGGGTTGGCTTGCGCTATAGGACTGCAAGACTGCAGCCCCCCACCTGTAGAAGGAAAGAAGAAAATAAATAAAAATCATGAGTCCCAGAACTCCATGCATTCATGCTTGGAGTCTCTGGTACTCACAGAACTCCAGACTGCTGTGTTAAGCAGTCTGGATAGGGGAGAAAGGCATCTCTGCCCTGCAGCCAGACATTTGTGCAGTGATGGCCACACAGAACAGAAGTACAACAGACTGTATCACCTGCAGGTGCAGCCTACTTTCACAGAGCCAGGATTTAATTCAGGTAAGGTAAGTGTGTGTGGATTTAATTCAGGTGAAGTAGGTTTGTGTGGATGTAATTCAGGTGAAGTAGGTGTGTGTGGATGTAATTCAGGTAAGTGTGTGTAATGCCCCTGTTGCTATATACTGGTGGCTAGAGAATACTCAGGCTTGAACCCTGTACCTTGGGTGTGGGTGGCAAGGACCTGAATTCCCTACCCACCAACATTTGTCAAAAAAAAAAATTGCAGATGTTTGCCTCATATTTGTTCTGTTCCTCATAAAATCTGTGGTTTGTGTATGTTTGTTTTTCCTTGCAAAATCAGTGGTGCACTGGTAGCATTGTTGCCTAACCGCTGCAGGTTCTCTGGTTTGATTCATGGCTGGGGTGCCTTCTGTGTGGAGTCTGCATGTCCTCCCATCTTACAAAGACATGTGTCTGGAGTGTTTGTCCCTTCTCTGCTGAAAATTGACTTTTGTTCCAAGTCAGACTTTCCTGGTTAACAAATGTTAAATAAAAATAACAGGCATTTAAATTTCAGACTTCATATTCTTCAGAAAGTACATGCTAACATAAAACATTTTATTCCAGGAATTTTCTAAGCGTATAACATGGATATTTGAAATTTGTCCCTATTTGTGAGACTGTATTTCCCCATTATTGGCTTCGTCCAGGTATTTTGTGCTAAGGTTGAGAGCTATGGTGTGAACTGAATTCACTGAATATATTTGGGGGCTGTATTCCCCCATTATTGGCTTTGTTCAGGTGTTTTGTGCTAAGAGGTTGACAGCTATGGTGAGAACTGAATTCACTAAATGGTAGACATTTAAGTTTCAGTCTTCCTCTCTTTCAGAAAACAGCTGATTTGGCATAGTGGTATGTTGCTCTGACTGTATTGCACAGGGTCCCCTGAGTTAAAGACTTCACAGTGAAACGTATGGTGGTAACACAGTATTTTATTCTAGCAACTTTCCAACATTATACAAGCAATGTTTAAAATGTGCCCCTGGTTGTTGGGCTTTTGTACCCCCCCCAATAAATTTTGGCTTTTTCCAGATTTCTTGTGCTGCAAAGTTCAGAGATACAGCTGAGTTTCGAATAGATTTTACAAGGAGCTGAGAGCTGCAGTGGAAGAAAAGTTTAGTGCTGCTGAAGCAGAGTCTGCTTGCATTGTTAATAGCACAACAGATAATATACTTGCTTTTGATGCAGAAGGCTGTGGGTTCTACTCCCACCATAAATAGATGCATTGCTGGTACTATACTGCCTTCTAAAGGGGATGGATGCTGCAGTCCTTTTGGCAAATATACCTTTTATTTTATTTTTATTTTATTTATTTATTTAAAATTTGTTGACCGGGAAAGTCCAACTAGGTTTCACAGATCCTGTTTTCAGCGGAGGCCCAGGGAGAAATGCTCCAGAAGCATGTCTTTAGAATGTGGGAGGAAACCGGAGTACCCTATATACCTATACCTAGTAACTATGTAGTATACCTAGTAACTATGACCCTGTTATCAGTTTGCCTTCCATTCCCTATTGCGATATTACTAGTTTATCATTTTTTAATGCAACATAGGCAATTTATTCCTCAAGGGCAACAGGCACTTTATTTGTAAATGAAACAATGACATATAAAGTTGTTTGCTAGCAGCAACCTGTTCATTAGTTACAGATTTCTTTAATGTGGAATTATTTAGATGACTTTTACTTCTTCAGAGATTGTGCATATTTACTGATACTGGTGGAATGTAGAAGTTTGAGTAGACTTTTATGATGGAAATGTTCTGAATTGAGCAGTTTTGTCATTATTGGTGCATGCATTTTGTTTCATTGTTTACTGGAAAAATGTTCAAAACTATAAATTTAAAATGCCGTCAAACAACTGTACTATATTGTACAAGGAATATAATTTAATACAACCAGAAAGGTGTATCAAAGAGCATGTGTATGTTTCGTGTTCAAGGGGCCTATGATTTGAAAACAGGCCAAAGTTAATCTTTATCTGCCACTGGCAAAATGTATTTTCTTTAAATGTGGGTTTCAATGATGTTTCAATAAATATGAGTTTCAAGGGCAGAGGAGTTTTAATGCTAAGTCTATTTTCATTGTGAGACTGCATTGCTTTGTTTAGCAGATATCTATTAGGGTTTGTGGTGTAAAATGCAAAATAAAACTTTCAAATGAAATCCAAATCATTGCAGAAGTAAAGCAGTGTGCACATTACAGAATTTATGGTAAATGGGGTAAAATAACCAAGGAATGGGACATTGGAATGGCTGCAGGGGCGAGGCTCCATTCCACCATGAGTTTGTAAGGGGGGAAGGGCTGCAAACTCAGACAGCCCCAGCTGAATTATACCTCTCAAATGTCCAGATTTTTGCAGAATTAATAGATTTTTGCTTCTTATTTTTGGTTTGCTCCTCATAAAACTTGTGGCTTTCTGGCAACTCATTTAGGAATTAAGTCACTAAATAATGACAGACATTGAGTTTCAGATGTCATAACCTTCAGAAAAATGCATGCTAAAGCAAGACCTGTTATTCTACCAACTGTCTTAAGTTTATACAAGAGCAATTTTTAGTACTGTTTGTATGTTCCCCCAATATATTTGGCCTTGTCCAGATTTCCTGCATTAAGAAGTTGAGAGGTATGTGCATATAAATCGATTTATAGAATTAGGAATATCCAAACCTCTCAACCGTCCCCAATTTTGGCTCAAAATGTTGCTATCCCCCAATAATCCCTCCTCAGAATGGCAATTTTGGAAGAAAACGTGGTGGGTTTACAATTATAAATAACTGTAATGATCAGAGTTATAGTTTGCCTTTATTTCAGAAAAGTCAGCTGCTCAAGTTAACAGTACTAATATTAAAAAGGTGTCCCTTTTTTGACAGGTTCCCAGCTGTATTGTGTGGCAATTTTATATATTTGCATCACACTTTTGGTCTGTTTTTCATAAAATTGTGGTTTTCTGGCAAATTAGTGGCAAATCATTGAAGTTAGAAAATAATGGCAGACATTTGAGTTTCAGATTTCATACCCTTCAGAAAATTCATCCTAATACAAGACCAACTACTATTCCATTATCTTTATAAGTTTATAAGAGCAATATTTAAGAAATGTCCTTATTTTTGGGCCGGTGTCCCACTTCTATGTATGGCTTTGTCCAGATTTCTTGCTCTGAGGTTGAGAGGTATGAGTGTCAGAGCCATCACTGTCAGCCAGAGACATTTCAAATTGTGACATACCCCACACCCCATTGTAGTGGCTCTGGATGTGTCCAATCAATGCAAGGAGCAGTTATGCAGTTAAGTGTGCAGAGTATTCCCCCATCCAAGGTAGACCACAAGTACGACTGTGGCTTTTCATCTGTCCTTGATTTTGCAAAATGTTCTGGTTTTCTGTCATATTTTTATACTGTTGATTTATGCTTCTTATTATTCAGACAATGCATACTGTCTCAGTGCCCTGTTGCTCTGTGTTTAGATAGCAATGCTTTAATGACCATCAGGTAAGCTTGTCGGAGATTGTAAGATGCAAGTAAGCTTTAATAAGCATACTGTTAAAGAATTACCAACACTGAAAGCCTTTTTGTTGTTGCCATACAGAGAATATTTACATAACTAGATAACATATAAGACTTAGGTATTGAAATACATATGTCAGTATTTGTAATAAAAGACAGGATTACAGTATTTTCAGAAGCTCATTACATTTGTTGGAGACTTGCAGTAATCTTTGCCGGTTTTACCCATAAACTAAACAAAATGCCAATCTATCATGCATGGTCCATAACTTGTGCAGTAATCCTTTAAGCAATTTATCTTGAGCTTGTTTTTTGTCTGCTGTTCATTTTTTACTTTGATCATGTCTTCCCCATAAAACAAGTAGATAGTTGTTGTCAGGCAGCAGGTTTTTTTTTTTGGATAAGAAACATTTTTACAAGTAGGGGTATCACAGAGATTGCTACTTTCAGCATGTTACTTGGTAATTTTATAAAGCTGAATATAAATTATAATTAGAACTGCAGTGCAAGGAGAAATGGCTTGAGTTGAGTGCTGCTTGTTTTTTTATACTTGATTTTGACTGGCATTCCAGTAATGTATTTAAAAAGTAATTTATTTTTTCATGCCTCACAACCTTTGTGTTTCCATCTAGATATTAAGTAAGTTGTCATGTAGCCAATGCATTGAAATATTTTTTTCTTCTACACTTCATTTTGTCTTGATTGGACTTTTGTAATGACAGTTTGGCACCCAGGGCAGCATATTTAGTTAATGTTCCAATTACTGTGGTTTTGAGCATAGCTCCACCCCTTTCTAGTTGGCCACACCTCTCCCATTGTCCCCAACCATTCAATTGTCTCCTACAGCCCCCTTTAATTTTGAAGTCACCAGCCGCCTGGGAATACCATTATAAATAAATCATGTAACAAAAGAAATAACCTGTTTAATGATTAAAAGAGGTCTCATTCTACCTACCTTAACAGCAAACTTCAAAAAAATAACTGCAAATTTTTCTTTAACTATGTCAGCAAATTAAGAACTAACACCCAAAAGTTTTTGGAGCTACTCAACAGTAAGACTGCACTCTGTGATTAAAAGGAAATAGCTAATATCCTGGCTAACAAATTTAGTGCAAATTTTACTCCATCCTCAGTTATGGCTATCCAACAGTTTCCAGAATCCCAGCCAACACATTTAATTTCTATGGAAAAAGTTGTCTCAGACCTTTTAAAGACTAAGAATACTTTATACATGGCACTGAATACATACCAGATTTCCTGATTCATTAACATCATCATCAGACCCCTTCTTCCCATTTTATAGATGGTATCAAGGTATTGTGTTAACTGTCCCATTAATGCCACATTCCTGTCTTCTTTGGCACTAATGCCTGACTGGCACAGATCTTTTCTCACAAAATCCATCCACCTCTTTGCTGGATACCCTTATCTTCTCTAACCTTCTTCCTGTCTGTCCCAAATCTTCTTTACCAGATTGCCTTCTGCTTTTCACACATGTGGCCAAATCACTGTAATCTGTTCTCTTTCATCTTTTCTACAATTGGAACTACTTTGGCTTCTACTCATATGTCTTTATTTCTTCATCTGTCCCACAGTGTGCATCCTGCCACCCTTCTCAGGCACTTCATTTCCATCACCTCGAGCTTCTTCATCTGCTCTATTTTTACTGCCCATGTTTCTGTGCCATACAGTAGTACTGGTCATACCACTGTCTTGTACACCTTACGTTTCAGCTTCTTTGGCATCCTTCTCTCATATATTACACCACACACTCTATGCCAGTTGACTGCAACCCCTCTGATTCTAGCTTTGACCTTCTCATTCAGACTTCCCTTCTCCTCAACCACCCTTCCCAAATACTTGAAGCTATTAATCTGTTCCACTATCTTCCCTTCTATCTCAGTTCTCAGCTTCCTCTGATTTCGCAAATGTGCTGCCATTTTAACTGCCTTATCTGTACTTAGTTTTATTATATGTGGCTTCAGTTTTGCATTCCATTCCCCTATCCTTTGTCAAATGTCTTGCTCAAAGTCTGCCTGTAATGCCACATCATCTGCATACAGCAACTTTGGCAATCTGTCTCCTCTGACCTGCTTGCTAATGTAGTCCATCACCAGTAAAAACAGCAGTGGTCTCAGAGCTGAACCCTGGTGCACAACCACTTCCATTGGGAACCCTTCTGTGAGATCGGGTACTGTTAGTACTTGAGTCATTGGGCCCTTGTACATAGCCTGCAGTAATTCTATCAGTGTTTCTAGGACTTCAAACCACCACACTAGTGCCCAACATTTCTCCATGTCTAGGAATGCCCATTTGGACTTTTTTCTCATCTGTAACTTCTTCTCAACTGTCTGGCTCACTGCAAATATCTAGATTGTTGTGCTGCATTCTGTTATGAATCTGAATTGCTGATCTCCTCTTTTACTTTCTACTACTCTGCATACCCATTTATCAATCACCCTGTCTAGAATTTTCATGCAGAATGACATAAGTTATACCTCTGTACTACAAACAGTTGTGGCTGTCCTCTTTGTTCTTGCACACTGGCACAAGTATGCTTATTCTCCAGTCATCTGGAATATGCCTTTCCATCCACACTGCTATGAGTACCCTCAGGAGACATTTTCCCCCTATCTCTCCAAGCATCTTTACTATTATGACTATGACCTCAGCTGATCCTGCTGCTTTCCTAACTTAAATCTCCTTAGAGCTATTCTTACTTCTAGGGTGAGCTCCTCTTATTTTCTCATTGTAGGCTGTGTCTGGTGTAGTGCAGCTTCTGTGAGGTTTTCTTCATTCAGAAGCTGCTGGAAATGCTCATTCCATCTGCCTTTGATGTCCTGAGGACAGTGAGCAAATTGTTGCTGGCATCCCTTATGAAGGGTGTCTGTCTACCTGCTTTATCTTTCTGTCTTTGTCTTGCAACCTGATATAGTTTCTTCATGCCACCTACTGAGTCACTTCCTAGAAGCCAATGTCCTGTTCTTTACTATTGTATCCTTTTTTGGCTTTTTTGTTAACCAACCAGTATTCCTTCCTGGTCTGGTCCATCTTTGGGATGACTTTCTGAACCATGTGTTGGCTACTATCAGGCCATTTGCCAGACAGAAGTCTATAATGGCATCTCCATCTTTATTCCTGTAGCCTTACCCTTGGTGGGCCCAGGCAGTCCTAATATCCTGTTCTGTCTGCACCGATATGTGCATTCAAGTCAGCCATTACCAACATCAGTTCATGTTGTCCAGCTTCTAGGTCCTGCAACTGCTGTCTGAGTGCACTGTTTTCCTCACTATCACACCACAATTCCCACACCATTTCTAGCCTGTCAACTCTGGATCTCAAGCCAAGCCAAGTGTCTCTTGGATATCCTCCTCTGTACCAGCTGTGCAGTTCTTAGTTCATGTTTGGCAGTTGATTTGTTTTACATCCAGCTTTTGCTCAACAGAGCTATACCAAGGACATTATGGTGGGCACACACTGGCAAATAAAGTCCCATACATCCCTCCAATGAGTCCCTGACATTAATCAATATGACCATAGACCCATATTTTACACCATCACGTGGCTGTCTTCTCCCAGTCTGTGATCTGTGTTCTCCTATTGTGAGGATGCTGTGCAAACTTAAATGCCCAATCTACAACTCATCTTCCTATAGGGCATCATGTAGGGTCTGTGATGCTGCCCACACAACCCCATCCATTGGTGAGTCTGAGATAGAAACACTCAGCATGTTTTGGAGGTGGAAATAACCCCACAGATACAAAGGGAGAACATGGAAACTTTGAGCAGGCATTGGCCAGAGGTCAGGATCGAACCTTGGACCTTGTGCATGGGAGGTGATGACCTTAACCATTACGCTGACTGGTCTCACCCAGGTTGGCTGATTAACAGTATCAAACATGGCCTTTCTGAAACCATACTTAAAATTCTTCAATCTAAGCCTCTCTACTGGTCACCTTCCTGAAGCCTAGAAAACAACTATCATAATGCCATTTACACAAAGGTGGCCTAGCTATGGATCCTGGTAACTACAGACCCATTGGCCTCATTAGCATCATATGTAAAACTATGGAGCACATTATCTCAGATTTCATTAATATGGACATTGAAAATCTATCAGCCTTGGACCCTTATCAATTAGGCTTCATCATAGGAATGTCCTAGCTTGTTAACCGCATTAATTTCTTTGAAAAAGTAACTGAAGCAGGGGATAGTGGTAATTCAGTTCATACAGCATATCTTGACTTGACCAAGGCCTTTGACACCACTCGCATGCAAACATTATTGATAGACTTGTAAATCTGAATATAAATCCTTACATTGTGCAATTAATAGCTAACTGGTTTTCTAACAGAACTCATGTGCCAATTCTGAAAGCAAAACAGTTACCAGTAGTGTACCACAGGACTCAGACTTGGGTCCTATCCTATTTGGCACATATTGCATATGGGTAGCTAAATTTGCAGATGACTGTAAATTTGTATGCTATTATTCAATCTTCAAATGACTCACAGTTGCTCCAACATGGCTTAGACCATGTACAAAAATTAGTGCAAGGACAATGGTCTCATATTAAATGTAAAAATGTAGCATAATTCATTTTGGTTACAAAACAGTTTCACTTATCATATAGAAGATGTACTCCTCCAGTCAGACACTGTTGTAAGGGATCTGGGTACTCCTGCTGGTAATTCCCTATCATTTAACCATCATGTCTCCACAATATTTCAGAAAGCCTTTTATCTGGCCCATCTCATTTCCAAAGGCATCTCCACTAGATCCACAGAAATCTTAATTCCCCTTTCTCATATCTTATCACACCATTCATTAACTATAATGCACCTTTTGACATGTATTTATCTAGACATATCACACAACTTGAGAGACCTCTGAGATTCATAACTAAAAACATTAGTTATTAGGAGACACTGGCAGGTCTTGCTCTGTACACAGCCTCTCACAGTCTTGTCCATGGAGATCTGTGTCTAGCCTTTCATGTTATGAAAGATACAACCCTATTTGATCTCCTATTCCTTCACAGAACTAATGGTCCATCAAATTTTATTTATTGATTTTTATTTTATTTTACATTTGTTGACTGGGATAGTCTGACTGGATATATGCCCATTTTCAGTGGAGGCCAGGGGAGAAAAGCTCCAAGATAATAATACACATTGAACATTTAGTAAATGCTAGTTTCAAGCAGATTACAGTCATAAGCAATACCAACATTTAGTACATATAGTTCTAACTTATTATAAAACACTTTACAAAACATAACATTATTTTCAAAGTTATATATACATAACATTACATTCAGGTTTAAGACACATTGAGCAGCAGTTATACAATTGACCCTTCCTGAAATGGAGTGGTAGAAAAAAGTTAGAAGTAGTTGAAGGTAAGGCACCTAAGTAATAGAGAGGTCACTAGTCGGGGTTAGTGCAAGGACATAACCAATGAGTTTTGAAGTATTTCTTGAGTTTGTTTTTGAACTGAGTTAGTGAAGGTTCTAGGGTCAAGTCAGCTGGGAGTCTGTTCCATGTTTTTCCAACAGAGTTGGCAAACAGACAGTCCCCAGCTGAGTAGTTGGATTTGAATGTTTGAACTAGGAGTCTAGTGGATGATCGCAGTGGCTGGGTGCTGGTGTAGGGACTGATAATATTTTTTAGTGCAGGTGTATTTTCTGGTTGGTAAAGGACTTTATGTGCCACTATTAGCTGGTTGAACTACAGTAGGCTAGGCAGTTCAAGACATGTTAGGCGATTTAGGTTGTGACAGTGTTGTGTCTGGTAGGCTGTGCCAGTAGCAAATCTGGCAATGTGGTTATAGCAGGATGATAGTTTATTAAGATCTGCTTTGTTTAAGTTGGAGAATAGAGGTGAGGCATAGAGAAGAGTTGATAGTAGATGGGAACGGGCAATTGCAGTTCTAACATGTGGGGTAAGGAAAGGTTTGATTCTGTAAAGAGAGCCAAGTTTTGTATTAATGGTTTTGATAGTTTGATTGATATGTGCATCAAACTTCAGGTTGTTATAAACTATGCCACCCAGTAGTTTAGTTTGGCTTTCTGGGGAGATGATAGTGCTATTGTTAGCATTATGTTGAAGGATGGCAGGGGTCCTGTATGTGAGGAAGAAGAGGAGCACCTTAGTATTTTTGGGGGTTTAGGAGTAGATGTTGATTGGAGAGCCATTTTTTTCACTATATTAAAGGTATTTTGGGTTAATGTGAATAAAGTAGCTAATGGTGTGTCAGAACAAATCAAGGTGGAGTCATCTGCATACTGAATGCAGGTAGCATCTGGGATGACTGAATGAAGGTCATTGATAAAGATGGAGAAAAGAAGAGGTCCTAGTATCGAGCCCTGGGGACTCCTAATGTGATGTGTAGGCAAGATGATAGCTGGTCCTGCCATAGGACTGCCTGTTGCCTGCCCGGCAGGTAGGACTGAAACCATTGGAGGGTATGGTTGTTTAAGGAGAAGGCCTTTAAGGTATTTATAAGCATTTTGTGATCAACCACGTCAAAAACCTTGGATAGATCTAGAAAGAGTGCTGAGATAGTTTGTTATTATTGCAGTTCTGCTTAATGACATTAGAGAAAGAGAGGAGGGCAGAATTAGTACTGTGATGTGGCTTAAGATAGGATCTAAACCTTCATCAACAGATAAATAAGTCATTTTGGAGTGATAGATTTTTATCACAACATATCCCTCACCTCTGGAGCAAACTTCCACTACATGTCAAGCAATGTAGCACCCTCACCACCTTCAAAGTAAACCTAAATACTTGGATGGACAGCCTCAGATTCTCTCCCTGTCTACCTTGTCTTGCCCTCCCTGAAGACAGAGGGAAATTTTCAATATTTTTTTTTTGGCTTGGCATGAAATGGTCTGCAGAATGATTTCTAGCACTAACCTATGAACCAATCAGAATTATCCCATAAAAAGGCAATACTCTAGCCTGAAGAGATCTCAATGGCATCCAATCATCTGGGCGTGGTCTTCCATTTGGTGGACTGGTGGTAAACCATAGTCAATCATGCCACCAGAGGGGATGTTTCATCTTTCTGCAATGAGACATCTACTCAGTTTTGCACCTACGTCTGCATTATTTACATTTGAGACTAGCCATTGTGTGAGAAATGATATTGAAGTATAATTTAGGCACATTAAATGGTCCTAACATAAGTTTTCTGAGTCTTACATTGAGTTTGCAACCATGATTTTGGACATGCAGTAGCCAATGTCACACAAGACTTGCTACAGCTTGTCTGGGTTTTGGAGTTTGTTATTTGCAGACCATCACAATTTCCCTGATGAGTGTATTTTTTGTAGGGTTTAGTAACTCTTGGTCTTAAGAAATCTTTAAATCCTGACCTTCTTGATAACTGCTTCTATGAACACTATTTTACACGTAAGGTGATTGGAAAGGTGGTTTATGCACAGTCTGTAACCTTTTTTGAACGATCAGGACCTCTTTGATTCTTTCAGGCTAGTTTTGTAACTTGACATATCACTGAGGCTACTGTCATCACTACTATGGGACATTCTTTCCCAGTCTAGAAAAATCAATGGGATTTTTTTTCTGTCTTCTTGATCTCTTTGTAACATCTGACATGATAGATTATGGTGTCCTATTATATTACTTCACTTTTGCATTATGGTTGAAACAGACACTGAACCTATATAGTATGTAAGTTTAGTTCTTTCAACTTTCTTTCTCACCTTCTATCATGTTTCCCCACCTCTCATTTGCTCTTTGTCCTCATAAATATCCTCACATATTTCCTCCCATCAACCATTCTGACAGTCTGCTGTGGGTCCACAACTTTCTTCACTGACAATTACTTTTAAATATCCAATGAAAAGTTGGTACCCATAATCTATTGTCTTGCCCTATCCTTCACCCTCTATCCTTACTGCTCAGCCTTTACATTTTCCTCACATAATCTTATGTACCCATCTACTGACTCATTACAAAGTCTCCTCTCTGTTAGCATCAGTGTATTACCCTAGAAACAGTCAAATGGTTACCTATAGCACAAGGAACTAACCTACTGTTAGGATCTCAACTGTGCAAACTACTTCATCTCCAGACATTTACTCCCCATGCAACTAGATGTCATGAACCCCCTCCATACAACATGCTGCAGTATTCGCTATCCACGTTACATCTTATTACCCCTAGAACCAAACTCTAAAATACTACATATGCATTCTCCTCTCATGCACCTACTCTTTGGCAAACATTCACCATTGACCTGTGGTTTGCAGACCCCTGGCGGTCCTTATTATAATTTCTGGGAGTCTCTGCAGCCACTTCTGCAAAAAAAAAAAAAAAAAAAAAAAAAAAAAAAAGAAGAAGAAAAGGAAAAACTAATTTCCCAATACAGCTATGCAGCTCACCCTCGGTTAAAAAAAAAAAGAAAGAAAGAAAGAAAGAGACTTCTGTGTTTGCAGCTTAGCAGCATAATTTATATGTTCACAACTCAACAGCTGCTTGCCCTGAATTAAAACAAGGGAAGAAGACCTAATAACTTACATGTTCCTGAGCAGCTGCTTCCTTGGCCTGTGTTTTCTGCTAGGCAGTCGGAATTGGAGGGAAATTTAAACAAGCTGTTCTGTTCCCTCCATGTTACATGGTGCAGTGGTGGATTTAGGCTGGTTGCAGGGATGTGCACCTCTCCCTAGCATAGCAAAGCCGGTACTGCAGAGCTGATCCTCAAGACATTGTTCCAGCAATTCATGAGTGAGTGTTCAAAAAACCTGACAGCATTTTTTTTTTTTGTTAATCAAGGCTTGAATACATCCAAAACAGATTTTCACAGAACATTCAGCTTTTTGCCTCATATTTTTGGTCTGTTTCTCATACATTTCTTTTTTTCAAGCAAATCCTGGCAAATCATTCAGGACTGAAGTCAGAAAAGAATGGCAGACAGTTGTGCTTTATACTTCGTATCCTGAGTTCAGAAAAGTCATACTACTGCAAAACCTGTTCTATCAATTTTCTAAGTTTATGAGCAATATTTAAAATGTGTCCCTAGTTTTGGGCCTTTGTCCCCCCATTATGACAGGCTTTGTCCAGATTTCTTGTGCTAAGAGGTTGAGAAGTATGGTGTGTGCGCGCGCGCGCATGTGTGTGTGTGTGTGTGTGTGTGTGTGTGTTTGAGGGAGGTGGGTGTGTGTGTGTGTGTGTGTGGGGGGGGGGTGTGGGTGTATGTGTGTGTAAGAGGGAGAGGTGTGTGTGTGTGTGTGTGTGTGTGTGTGTGTGTGTGTGTGTGTGTGTGTGTGTGTGTGTGTGTGTTTGTGTAAGAAGACATTTGAGATTTAAACTTCATATCCTTAGAAAATATATACTAACACAAATCCTGTTATTCTAGCACTTTTCTAAGTACATGAAAGCAATATTTATAAACTGTCCCTATTTATTTTAGGCTTTGTCCACACTTCTTGCACTAAAAGGTTGAGGTGTGTGTGTGTGTGTGTGTGTGTGTGTGTGTGTGTGTGTGTGTGTGTGTGTGTGTGTGTGTGTGTGAGAGAGAGAGAGTGAAATGCCCTATTTAGGGTTAGCAGGTGGTTAGTAATTTGCTTAGGCTCAAATCCTGTACCTTAGCTACAGGAAAAAAGAGCCTAAATCCTTCCACTACTACCAAGCTACATTTTTCAAGGAACTGAGTTTCGGGCTCATTTTTCAAGGAATTTAGCTTCAAGTGCATTTTCAAGGAATTGTAATCTTCAAGGGAAGAGAAGTTTACTGCTGCTCATGTTAAGTCTGTTTACAATGTGCAACTGTTTTGTTTAGCAAATGGTATCACTATTGTGGTAGCAACTCTTAGAGCAGTGTTAGTAACACAACAAGTAACCTACTTGCATTTTGATGCAGAAGGTTGTGGGTTCTATTTTAAGGGGGTGGGGTGCTTCAGTCCTGAGTACGTCCTCCTTTGGATGAGATGCCTAGTAACTATGAACCTGTTTTCAGTTTGCCATTCATTCCCTGGCCTATTGCAATATTACCAGCTTACGATTTTTTAATGTAACATAGGCAATTTATTCTTCAAGGCCAGCAGGCACTGAGTTTGTAGATGAAACACTGAAATATAAAGCTGTTTGCTAGCAGCAACCTTTTCATTAGTTACAGATATCTGTAATGTGGAATTACTCAGATGACTTTTAGTTCTGCAGAGATTGTGCATATTGACTGATATTAATGGGTTGTAATGACAGAAGTTTGAGTGGCCTTTTATGGTTGAAATGTTCTCAGTTGGTCAGTTTTGTCATTATTGGTTCACATGTTTTGTTTCATTGCTTACTGGAAAATGTTCCAAACTATAAATTTAAAACATGCCCAGGCAAGTGGTGCTGACTTATACGAGGGATATAATTTAATATAACCAGGAAGATGAAGCAAAGAACTTTTGCATGGTCCTAAAAATGTATGGGAGGGGTCTATGATTTGAAAAAAAAAAGCCCAAAGGTTGGTAGGTGGTTATTTAGGCTTTAATTCATAACTAAACTTAAACATGTGATTTTAGGATTGGGTTCAGAGGAGGTATATTAACAATTTGATGTTTCTTACTTTTATTGTCCTTGTGACACCCCACCAGTTTCCCAGTAATCAAGGAACCTCAATCTTCACCACTAGCACCAGGGGGGACGTACATTGGGAGGATGACAAGTACACACACAGTAAAGTGCAATTTTCCTTAAGAGCACACAGAGACCACAGTCAGTCTGGGGCTGGTTTCTCCCTCTTTCTCCAGGTCCCCAATAAGACTCCCCATTGGCACAGCTATAGAGTTGAAATCTCAGCTGATTTGCCAAGCCAAGACCTCTAGCACCCTCTCTGTCCAAACAATGCTTCTTGTCCCTACCCAAGTAGCTGACACATACACTCTTTGAGATTTGATTTACACACACACACACACACACACACACACACACACACACACACACACACACACACACACACACACATGCGCGCACACACGCAACAAACACACACCTGGAAAAGTCTGACACAGGTTTACTCACTATCCACCCTTTTGCCCAGACTATAAGGTAGTTATTACTGTCACTAGCCAACTCTTTATTAGCTACTTTAAGGCCCTTAACAAAGGGTATCCAATTGTACTGTGTAATGTTAGTTTTAATCCAAATGGTAGTTTGACCAAAAGCAAGACTGGCAGGAATGGCCCATAGTGTCATCAAATAAATATGCAAGTACTATCAAAAGTTAAAAATATCTCATAAATATCAGTCACGATGAAAGGTTTAAATATATTTAATAAGAAATAATAAAAGAACAAGAAAATACTCAGCAAATAATCACAGTTATATCACAGTTCAAAATCACAGGAAATATTTAAAAGAACTTTGTAGAACAGTCTCAAAGAAAGAAAATATCTAAGCTATACTTTATTATATTCCAGACTGTATCTAAGAGAAATTACTATACCCTAGTTAACTCACTTAAAGAGCAACAAGCAGGCAGATATGGTGAGTAGATGTTTTTGTCAGGTCAAAGACAAAATACAAAATAAACATTCTCTATCTCAGAGACTTCTTAAATTAATATTTCAGATATTACTGTTGGGTAGCTTGCAGCATGGCATCACGTCTTGTCATCTGACTCTCCCAGATGAAACCCCCACTGATGCAGCTTTTAGCATTTAAAATCTACCTGTGAAAATACTGAAACAAGAACTTCTCTTAGATCTAAGACAGATCCTGGAAGTCATAAAATAAAAAAACACTTTTAAGACAATACAAAAAAACTGCTACTGCACTAAAACTGAAAGATAACATCTCTTTTGTTACAGTCCTGTTGAAATGTATGAGAGCTTTCACTACAGCCCATGTGATTGGAGTTCAGTTATTGGCTTTAGTGCCTGATTATACGTTTTCAACATAACTCAAGCAATATTCACAGAAATATTTAAGAAAACCTATGACTTTTAATAATATTTGGAAGTGGCTTAATGCACTACTCTTTCTAGAAATTAACCCAAGTGCATGTTTAGTTCATCTGACAGTTTTAGAAACTGGAGTATGTTTAATCTGTAATCATTTAAAAACAAAATTAATTTTTAAAATTCAAATGTTGCTTTATTTATATTATAGCAATAACCCACGGCTGGGTGTGGGTAATGCTGGATTCACTCACGTTTGGCATGGTTATTGCTATTATACAATAGTGTTAGTTTTGTGTTGTGTTATGTTTGCGTTGTTGTTATTTAGGTTTTTGTTTGCTTTACTTCGTATTCTTCCACTTTTTATGAGATAAAATAGTCCACACTTTCACTTAATGTTTGTTTATTTGTCTTTTAATTTAGATACAAGTTATTATTAATTTTTCAAGAGATGTAAGGAAATAATTATATAAGTAAATATAGTTTTAAAGCTTTTGGTATGTCTCTGTGTTGTACTTTCTTTTATATTTTTATATTGCTTCTGACTTGATGGTTGTCTATGTTCAGATGTTGGCTTGAGTTCTTGCTAGTGTAGTACCTGTAATGAGAGGTTGTGTTTATAGTTAATTTTTAAAGCTTTTGGTATGTCTCTGTGTTGTACTTTCTTTTATATTTTTATATTGCTTCTGACTTGATGGTTGTCTATGTTCAGATGTTGGCTTGAGTTCTTGCTAGTGTAGTACCTGTAATGAGAGGTTGTGTTTATAGTTAATTTTAGGTTTGTATGTTTTCTGTTTGTTACTAAGGTATTTTTGTATGGTTTACTTGATTTGAAGTTGCTGGTGCATGATACTTTAGGGGCTGTAGTTGTTTACATTACCTTGCATTTACAGTGCACTCTGGTTGGACTGGGAATCAGTGTGCATGGGTTATGAGCTTGTATTGTATAAATTTCTCATGTTTATCCTTCCTGAAATCCAAAACATGCTGTCTTCAGTTCATCACTTGAATTGTGTCATAAGACTTTTTTTTAATTTAATTTTAATGCTCCCAAAAAGTCAGTTAATGTTATTGCAATTATTATTTGCAAAGAAAATGATATAGCCATTTTGAAAGTCTGCCATCTACACAGCTTTGACATAACTCAGTGGCACCAGGATGTAGCACTACTTCCATGAATGTAAAATGCTCTTTTGTTTATGGTTATCAGCTTTGACAGCTTGGTTTTTTTTTTTTTTTTTTACATAGGTTAGAAAGGTTCCTAAATATATTTTGGGTGTAGGATGCCTAAGTGAGTACTATGCACTTGCGCACATTAACAGGGATGAGAAGAAGCTTTCCTCCGCTTCTGTCCTTGATTTCTAAGCCTGCTGCAGGCTGACAGACTTTTACTAGCTATGAAGTCTTTCTACACAATGCATTTTGCAAGGTTTTGTTTACAACCTTTCTTTCTTGTTTTGAATCCTTGCAATGTGGCTGATAAAACCTTCACTGCAGAGTCAAGCAAAGCAGAAGGGAAGGTATTTTAACTGTGTTTAACATTACTGGTTAAGATTATTGTAAAAATGTAATGAGTATAGCTCATTTATATCTTCTGCAGTCACGGCTGCATGATACGTTAGCATCCGGACTTGTTAGTTATGTTAGTTTGGATTTACAATGTGTATGCTGCTTGGATTAGCCAATCAGCATGCACATTTCTCATCTTTTGTGAGATGGCATTGTATGATAATTATTAATTAACATCAGTCTAAAAACTCAATCCAAAATATAGGGGTCTGCTAAAATATTTCCTTTATAAAAGGGGTCCTCCGGCTTGCAAAGTTTCAGAACCACTGACCTGAAGAAAATCAACACTTACTCCAAATTTAGAATACAACTCAAAAAGTATTTCTTTCTTCCAAAGCAAATGCTCCTGCTTCAGCACAAGGCATACCACCTGACACATGCTCCCTATCTCCTTTCCAAGTCTCAATTCCCTTTTCAGATTTACTGAAGTTTGACCCACCTTAGAAACTAATGTACATATTTTACATTACACTTTGCCTGATTATACATTACTTGTTCCCTAGAATGTATATCTATAGTTTTTCTATGTAACTAGTCTGAACAACTCTGCTACTGCTTATATTTCTGTATGTTATTTTTTTTTTGTTTGTGAAATGTTTTGTGTTTCAACTGGGCTGAATCTGAAAATGATCAATACTGATCAGTGCACTACAATGGTTAATATAAATAAATAAATACACATATACTGTCCCCCAGTCGATGCAGCTGAGAATAACTTAGCTCTTAATCTCTAGTCATATCTTTCTCCTCCAACCCTATCTCTCTTCTTGTGAATTTTCCCTGGACTTCATCCTGCTCTCTGATATATATTTCCATCTATGACTTCTAGAACAATTCCCAGTTTACTACTGTGGCCTGATCAAAACCCTGTGTAATGGAAGGATCACTGCTTTGCTTTTGTATTGTTTCCCTACAGGCTACACTCCAGCATTTTGGTGGTTGTTGCTACTGCCTACTTATTGTTTTCCATGTGGTCTAGCCCAGATGAGGTCAAAACTCTCAGATCTTTTTCAGTTCATTTGCTGTCAATTCCCCTACTCCAGCTGTGAGTTCACATCACACAGGCTGTCTCCATGTGCATTACTTAGCATTGGACTGCAGTTAATATCATCTGACACTTTCTATCACCTTGTTCAGCCTTTCCAATTCTTTCCCTTGGCCATTCTCCCATTCTTCATTACTGCCTTTGTTATCATCAGCGAAAACGTTACTCTTGCTCGTTATCTCCTCGCTATGTCTGAAACGGATGCACTATTCTTTTCCTCGATTGAATAAGCCAATTCCCTTTCAGTCTCCTGAGTCCTAATCCTGATATTTGTCTACTGAACTTTAATCTGCTCTCTCTGTCCCAGTATTTTATGATCTCCTTTCTTTCTTTTATAAAGCCTGAATGAAGTATTTATTCTGCTTTTCTCTCATCTTCCATGTTGTCAGTGACATCTTTGCTCATCCAAACAGATGTGCTCCTTCCTCACTTCTTTTCTTCTTTCTGCTATATACCAACTATATACCAACAGACAGCTTTGTTCTCATTTGTCCCCTTCTGACAGATTACTTTAAACTTATACTTTGACTACTTTCTCCTCCTTTGATTTCCTTGCCTATGTCCTAGTACTGTTCCTTCTGTATTTCTTACTATCTCTCTCTGTCATTCACCTCTTGTTCTTATATTCCCTGTCTTCTGCTGCAGTTATTAGCTTTTTTTCTGAAAGAAGACACATGTTATCATATTTTCCCATTCACTGGGTCTTGCTCAATAGTTCCCCTTCCTTTGCACAGCCTGACAGTTCATTCCTGTCTTTGGGTGAGAACTAAAAAAATGCCAGCTAGGTAAGAGACATATGGCCCATTTGCTACTTGGCTGGAGGGTGTAATCACACAAATTTTCCCATGGCAAAGCAAGAGCTGTAGGATACAGAATGGTCAAGGTTGCTAGACCTATTGGCTTAGCTTCCCCTCCCCTAGCAGCTACTTATGCTCACAGTGGCTTACTAGAGTGGTAGTAGTGATGCTGACTGTAGGGAGTATGCATATCTCTGCACATATGTTAATCCACATTCCCTAGGTAGTGCTTGTTGTGCAGATTTGAGCTACATGGTTGCAACATCTAACTCACCTTCTAGATAACATCCAAGAGATAATGCAAAAGCAATTCCTGCCACCAGCAAGCCACAAACCAACAAGAGCCATACTCTCCCAGGCTTCTAAATAGCCTTAAGCAATTTTTTCTTTCCACTTCTGCAGCCATCTACTGTACTGTTTAATACTCTACTTCCTGATGTCCTGGCAGCTGGCACTGGTAACACTTTTGAGAATGCTACTTCCAACTCCCCCATTCCTTAAATGTCTCTGACACATGACTGAACCTACACATAATACCTGACTGAATCTACTTGTAACACCTCTGCTGTTTGTTCTGAGAGATATTTGGTGTCAAAATGTACTAATCCGAGTCTACTTTCTCTTTCTTCATGGCTACCTTTGTCATATCTTCCCATGTGTTGTTAAGCATCCTGAAACCAATTTCATTGTAATTAAGTCTCTCTTGCCTCCCCTGCAAAGACTCATAATACCTTTACTAAATGACTCTTCACTCAGCAAACCCACCTTCTGTCTGTCTCCATATTGACTTTCAACTCCTTTGACTAATACTCATTAACCCTTCTCCTCCTATCTGCAACCTTTTCTTTCCACAGTTTCCACCCTTCCAGCCCTCCACTCTGTGTTAGAAAACTCACACTGAAGAGTCAAACCACTTTCTCACCCCTCTTACACTTTCCTACAATCCTTTTCAACACTCCTGTTTTTACCATTTGTCCATCTCATCTGGCCATATTCAATTCCCTGACTATTGTCTCCCTTCAAGTCCATGTAGCACCTTCTCCCTTTTATTCCTTCTCACTAATGTCTGTTCTAGTCAATTCACCTTAGATTTCTTCTCCCTTTTATTCTTTCTCACTAATGTCTGTTCTAGTCCATTCACCTTAGATTTCTTCTCCCTTTTATTCCTTCTCACTAATGTCTGTTCTAGTCCATTCACCTTAGATTTCTTCTCCCTTTTATTCCTTCTCACTAATGTCTGTTCTAGTCCATTCACCTTAGATTTCTTCTCCCTTTTATTCCTTCTCACTAATGTCTGTTCTAGTTCATTCACCTTAGATTTCTTCTCCCTTTTATTCCTTCTCACTAATGTCTGTTCTAGTCCATTCACCTTAGATTTCTTCTCCCTTTTATTCCTTCTCACTAATGTCTGTTCTAGTCCATTCACCTTAGATTTCTTCTCCCTTTTATTCCTTCTCACTAATGTCTGTTCAAGTCCATTCACCTTAGATTTCTTCTCCCTTTTATTCCTTCTCACTAATGTCTGTTCTAGTCCATTCACCTTAGATTTCTTCTCCCTTTTATTCCTTCTCACTAATGTCTGTTCTAGTCCATTCACCTTAGATTTCTTCTCCCTTTTATTCCTTCTCACTAATGTCTGTTCTAGTCCATTCACCTTAGATTTCTTCTCCCTTTCCTCTCTTTTTTTACTGCATCTAATACTTCCTTTCACCTTACCCTGCCCTACATTATTTCCATTTGGCAGCTCCTGTCAATTTCTTCTGTTTTTCTCTCCTTACATATTCCTAACCTTTCCCTTTCCATACTGTCTAATACCATTTTGTTTCCTACCTTCCAGTTGCACTCTGCTCTTTTTTGGCTTCATGAGTTAGTCCACTACTGTCTCAAACATTGTTATTCTCCACTTGATTGCCTCCATTCTTCAGCATATCCCACTTCCTGTGCCATCACAAGGATCCTTGAGCACATCACTCATATCTATACAACTCTTGCATATCACTGTGTACATTCATTTTCTACTCTCCCATTATCAGGTCCCTCTCTTTATTTCTTTTTAATTAATTAATTAATTAATTAATTAATGTATTAACTATTTTTGTATAGTTATATATTGTTAGTACCAAACTAAGTGGGTTTTATCAAGTCTAACATCTATGCTGAACAACCTTTGGTTTTATTATGGTAGCTCTGCAACTTTTGTAGTTTTGCCTCTTACATGTTTGCATGTTTCCAGAAGGTAGTGGCAAACATTAGCATGCCTTTGGTGGGAAAGGAGAGGAAAAGGATAATACGGGTGAATTAGGCTTGGAGAAGATGAATGATCATGATCTATGGACAGGAAATTATAAGAAGATAACAGAGAAAATTGATAGAAAAGTGCAAAAAAAAGAAGTAATAATGAAATACTAGATTATATTAAATGCATGGTACTATGGGGTTTAACTTTGGCTCCATTATCATTCACTGCACATGTGCTTCAACTGAGAAAAGTCATGTGAGTGAGAGACATTAACAGTGCTAGTGAAAACCATGAAAATGAGGTGAAATAGTAATTCAGCAAGCAGGCAGGCAGGCATCCATGCAAGAATAGTGTTGGTTGCAGAAATGTATTCGGCTACTAGCTGAATACATTTCTGCAAAAATGAAAATGGAGGCATGACAGCTCAAAAAAAAGCATGTATTATAATCTTTAGGCATGCCAATGGCCCAACATATGGCCATTAGCATGGAAAAGTGCTTCGTTTTTGTAAAAATAAAAGGTTTTTTTTGGACGATCTCAGCCATTTAAACAGAGGGCAGTGCTGCACAAATGGGATTGTGCCTAAAAGAAAAAAGAAAATTTTGAAAACTCAATTATAAGGGAAATCTGCATTTTGCCATTATAGTCTATGGCATGCAGAATCAAAACAATACCAGGGAACAGTGGTTGTCAAGCAGAAAGGCTCTGGAGTAGTGCAGTAACTATGGACTAAGGCAGTGGGGCATGCAAATGAGGGGAAATTTACTGAATCACAAAAATCTTCTAAGTGCCAAACTTTGCCTCACTGTGTAGGTGCTATAGCATGATTGTATAAATAGGAAGAGCAACAGACATAAAAAGGGTGTGTGCCATGCATGGTGTAAGCACATTGTAGCCTTCTGGTGCACAGATAAGCTTAGCTAAGCACAGCTAAGCAAGGGGGTGTGTCTGAGGCTGTATTGACTTATTCCATGAAATGAAGAGCATGTTCGCATCCAGGGAGGGCCATTTCTTTATGTTCACATTAGCTAAATGGGTTTACGTGGTGCGCACCCAGTCTAAAACAAACAAAAAAAACCCCTAAGAAATAGCAGGACTGCTTACATTTGGGCACCAGGTTTACGTGGCATGCCTCAGGGCTTAAAAGGGGAGGAAATGGGAAGGGAAAAAAAGGAAATAAAGGAAAATAGCAGAATAAAAGCAATCAGGAACAGATTACATAGCCAGCAGGTGGAATGCATCACAGTCAGCCAATCATACAGGCAGCATCTGCAGCACAACAGTATAAAATATGCAGATACCTTAAAGTCTGTTTTTTCTTACATAATCTGCACCATTGGTGTACACAATTGGGGGAATTTTATCCAACAAAATGTTAGGAGCTGCCATTGCTTTGATCCATCAGTATGCTAGAGGCTGAGGGCGGAGAGGATAATGCTGACAACTACCACAGACCAAGAAGGAGGAGAAGAGTGTACAGACCCAGGGTAACTTACAAGGGGCTACATGATCTGGAGATAGTAGAGTGCTACAGGGTGGACAGAGACATATTTCAGCAAATCACTGAGCTGTGCTGCCTCAACTCAGACCTAGAGTTAACAGAGGGGAACCCATCCCAGTGGATACCAAGGTATGTGTAGCCTTAAGAATTCTAGCTACAGGTACTTTTCAAAGACCTACTGGGGACATGATGGGGTTCTCACAGGCATCTGCATCCAAGGTACTCCATCAGTTCCTAGATGCCATACTACCATATGCCAGTGAGCACATTTACTTCTCCAACACCCATGAGGAGAGGACCAGGAATGTGCGTCTCTTCCACCATGTAGCAGAATACCCAGAAGTACTGAGTGCAATAGACTGCATGCACATCCACATCAAAGCACCACCTGGTGAACAGGGTAGGGTTTATATAAACCACAAGGGATTCCCCTCCATTAACTTCCAGGCCATGTGCAATGCCCAGGGCATTATCATGAATGTGCATGCTGGCAGCCCTGGAAGTATCACAACTCCCACATCTGGCATTTGTCACAGCTGTACCAAGCATTTGCCAGTGGGGGCATCCCATATGGCCATCTAGTGTGGGATGCTGGCTATGCACTGGAGCTGTGGATGATGACACCCATTAAAAATGCACACACACCCACACAAGAATACCATATTGAGGCACACGCATAAAGCAGGATCATTATAGAGTGTGTGTTTATGATGCTCAAGTCACGGTTCTGCTGCCTTGACATATCTGGTGAAGCCCTGCAGTACTCTCTAGCCACATGTGCACACATGTTCATTGTATGTGCCATGCTACACAATATGATCCTGTGGAAACAGCTGCAGCACGGGGAAGCCACACAACCTACCACCATTGCCAATGTCCCTACAGGCATAGAGGTCAGAGGAGGAAGCCCCTGAGCCTGCTGCTGTAGGCAAACAGAGGCATACCCATTATGCTCAGACCTTGGAAAAGAGGCAATGCATAGCACACAGACTGACACTGCTCTCTGACTTGTACATACAATAAAACAGATGACGCACACATCACATTACCTGCAATTTACCATGTATAGGCAGTGTACTGTGTGCATCTAACATAGGTGGCCCTCAAGTACTGTCCTCACAGCTGCTGCAGGCACAAGTTAAGTCAGTCTTCTTAACAATAAATTAATGGATTAGTATGCTTTGCTAGCATATCTATGGTGATGCTGCATGCATGCAAGGGAATAGGGCGGCTTACTGGGATAGCAACACACAACTGACAGCTATGTGGGACACCAGGAAATGTCTGGCCAAAACGGGTCTCCACACACTATGCAGTAGTACACAAGGTGCCAAATCCCACTGCAGTATATCTGTGGGAATAACTAACTGGGGAGGTCATAGGTCACAGGCATATATGTCAGTGTGGGGGTTCCATACCCACCCCCATACACACAAAGCAAGTCAGCTGTAGAAAACCAGAGAGAAATGTCTGGTAAAGGCACACAAATGGCAGCAATGTTGAATTATCCCCCTACAGACTCACACAATGATAGCACAACAGGACTCACAGTTGCAGTAAGGCTATGAAGGGTACGAAGGCTGAAATTCAAATGCATGCAATTACAATCTGACCGGTGCTCTTTACTAATATGCCTCTAGTCCCCAAGACAGGGCACAATAGTATAGTAAATGGAACCAAAATGTAAAGCAAATATGAGCACAGTCTGTGCAAATGTGTACAGTGTGCCCCCCCCCCCCATATACCCACAGAAATGCAGTAACATGTATGTTTGCAGGGAAATAGCAGCATAGCACACACTGACAGGGCTGTACAAATGCACATGAAAATGTGTTGCCTGTCCATAATATGCTGGGGTCAATGAGCTATGTGTATGTTGGTTAATACTGTCAGGATCTGGCCAGCATGTTCTCCTGGCAGTCATCATGTAGTGCCCTAGGTACAGTGCTGTCTTTGACAAGGCCATGTGCAGATAACTGCATATCACCCTGTCAATGACAGCACTGTACCATGTGCAGATAACTGCAGTGCCAACTGTTATGCATGTCAGTGACACCCACTGCTCTGCCACTGACATACCTGGAAGCTACAGTGCTATGTGGAATATACTACAAATATAATGGACATCTTGAATGATGTGTAGCTGAGGTGCCAAGGCTTCTGTGAATCTAAATGCTTTTTGGTACTGTTGCCAGTGGTTATTCTCAATAATCCTTTTTTCTTATGTTTGCTTTTACATATAATGGACATGCCTGCATAGTAGAATGCACTCTGTACCCACACCCATAACTCCCAAACTCTGACAGCAAGATGTCTGGACAAGGGCAGAAATAAAAGTTGAACAAAGGCACAATGAAAGGCATGTGTTGTAAATATTGCCCTTACATACTGTGAACGTTGGTAGGGTGAGGGGTTTGTAGTAGTGGGAATTGTCTGAAGGTTATGTAGTCTGAAACAGTAATGTCTGTCATTATTTTGTAACATCACTCTTCAATTATATGTAACTAACTTGCCATAAAAACACAAGTTAATGTAGACAGGATGAAACCTCTAGTCAAACACTTGGTCAACCTGCCTAAAAATGTACAGGTGAGAGGTATGGCCACACATGGATATGACATCTCAGGTTAGAAAGATACCATACAAGCAGGAGATCCCCAGCCAGTATATCACCAGGTTGCTGGACTGTTTACACAGCCGTCATCACTCAACTGGCTGTAGCCACACCTCACAAATGGCCTTGTTGGGCAAGAATGTACATAGCTGTTTTCATAATATTGGTCTATGCATTATACAACTAGTATTCCTCTGCTAAAGCACTGTGATGATCTGAGGATGTCTGGCACTAGGTAATGATACAATACATTGCAGTGTCAGACAACAGATATGTCAGAAAATGTCTGCTAAACAAATCCAGTACCCAGAGGAAAGTCCTGTGTATTCCTGAGAGGTATGGCTGTAGCACACAAAACCCTGGACTGGAGTACACCTATCTCTGGAATGGAGACCCACTCTAACTATAGAAGGCCACAGTAGGCATGCTCCTACACTTAGAGAATCGCAGGAAATGTTGGAACCCACAATGGAATAAATGACTGTATTGTGTATATATGTCTGTGCATACAGACAAATATGTACACCTTAACTGCCCCCCACACACACACACATACATACACACACATCAGACAGGATTACCCACAGCTAGCTGTAGGTGGCCCATATGTGATATATCTGCATCTGCTGCGTGCGATACACAGACATATATATGGGCAGAAGATAACTTATGTCAAGTATACACACACATAAACATGGAGAAGTGAGAGACAGACAGAGATAGAGAGGGAGAGACACAGGGGGACACAGACAGAGAGAGTCACACACACGGATACCCTGAATGGCATACAGTGATGTCCTGCTGTGGGCACTGGCATACCAGTTTTAAACAGTTGCATGTGCCACCGTAAAATGTGAGCCCCATTGTGTAATAGCACTGAAGTGTGGGTTTATAATATCACATCACGTGTGTGTGTGTGTGTGTGTGTGTGTGTGTGTGTGTGTGTGTGTGTGTGTGTGTGTGTGTGTGCGTGTGTGTCCATAGGTCTAAGTATTAGGATACTTTTCACACTCAGGACACTTCACATTGCCCTATTTCACAAGATCTGCTGCTGTCATTCACTTTAGAAGTATCATTGGACACCTATCACCCCTGTAGCTCATGTGATAATTGTGTAACACTATAGTACAAATAACTAGATAGGTAGGAGTTATAATGTCACTTTCAACTGTGTGTGTGTGTGTGTGTGTGTGTGTGTGTGTGTGTGTGTGTGTGTGTGTGTGTGTGTGTGTGTGTGTGTGTGTGTGTTAGTGTGACAACTGTGTGTGCGAGAGTGAGGGAGTGTGTGTTTGTTTGTTTGTAGGCAAAACAGTTTTAGGCCATTCCCACTCTCAACACTTCCCAGTGCCCCACTTTTTCAGTCCTGCTGATGTTGTTCTCCTAATCAGCACCTTTGACCAATTGTTAGTTCAATATTCTCTGTAGCACATGTGATAACTGTGTGACAGTATAGTACAATTCACTAGAGAGACAGGGGTTCTACTATCAGATCAGGCAAATGTGTGTGTGTGTGATTGTGTGTGTGTGTGCGTGTGTGTGTGTGTGTGTGTGTGTGTGTGTGTGTGTGTGTGTGTGTGTGTGTGTGTGTGTGTAAGTGTGTGTGTGTGTGTGTGTGTGTGTAATTGTGTATGTTTTGAAGAAGAAGTATGTTGATAAATTTCCCACCCAGTGCCCCACTTTATCAGTCCTGCTGATGTCATTCCCCTTATCAGTGTCTTTGTAGTGCATGCGATAACTGTGTGACAATATAGTGCAAATCACTAGATAACCAGGGATTCTAATCTCAGATCTAGTAAATGTGTGTGTGTGTGTGTGTGTGTGTGTGTGTGTGTGTGTGTGTGTGTGTGTGTATGTGTGTGTGTGTGTCTGTGTATGTGTGTGTGTGTGTGTGTGTGTGTGTGTGTGTGTGTATGTGTGTGTGAGTTTGTAAGAATAAGTATTTTGATAAATTTGCCACCCAATGCCCTACTTTATCAGTCCTGCTTATCAGCACCTTTGGCCAGTCACCAGCCCAGTAAGCTCTGTAGCGCATGCAATAAATGTGTAACACCATAGTACAAATCAGTAGATAGGCAGGGGTTCTAATCTCAATACTGGCAAGTAAGTG
The DNA here is from genome assembly GCF_019279795.1 of Protopterus annectens. NCBI lineage: Eukaryota > Metazoa > Chordata > Ceratodontiformes > Protopteridae > Protopterus > Protopterus annectens. The sequence goes on along the minus strand of NC_056726.1, from coordinate 201,792,522 downwards.
TGAGGCAGGGGTTCTAATCTCAATACTGGCAAGTAACTGTGTGTGTGTGTGTGTGTGTGTGTGTGTGTGTGTGTGTGTGTGTGTGTGTGTGTGTGTGTGTGTGTGTGTGTTTCTGTATGTGTGTACCACACTGTACACTTCCCATCACCCTACTTTACAAGGCAGTACCTTGGGACAAGGTTATTTCATATAAACCTTTAGTAGACATAACTAGATAGGTAAGAGTTCTAATCTCAATACTTGCAACTGTGTGTATGGGTGAAAATCATAACCTGTATGGGCTATTCCATTTTGATGTGTGTATCATCCATGCCTATTTACCACCTCCCAATGGCATTACTTTATATAGCGTGTTAATGGCATCTGCCTCATATGCAGCATGTTAAACCAGTGTACAGGCCATTCTGGTCATATGTACTGATGTCTACGGAATATCTGGATGTCTGCAACCCATATGTAGTCTGTGTCCCCTAACAATGACCACATATGTAATATTGCTGCCAAATACATCACAGTTAGTATACTGACACACATGCCATCATCAGATATCATACCTGGCTGGAACATCATGCTGATAAAACTTATATTACCCTATCACTTGTCCAGGTTTGTAGGAGCAATAGATTACTCCATTTGCTATTTATGGGGAGTTATCTCACCATCCATGAAGGCATTCACAAAATTATGTGCTGTAAGAGGTGGTGGGTTATGTCCCATGCATATAGTCTATGTGGGGCATGTCATATGTATGTAGCACTATAGTACATTAAAGTGGATATGTAGGTTTACAAATCTGTCCATTGCCAACTGTGTTTGTGTTACTGTATGCACATTAACTGTGTCAGTCTTTACTGTCTGTATGCAAAGGATATACCATTTTGTCTCCCTGTTCCACCCTGTGAACTCAGGAATATATACCACAAACCTGTCATATTCAGTACCATGCATGCCCTTACCAACTGCATCAGGGTTGAGTGTATGGGAAAAAAATAACAGGGGCAACAAGTGCTGGTAAGTGAATCTGTTGTGGTCAATCTAATGGCTAAGTTGGTGAGGGACCTACTGACAGTACTCCAGTAACCTGTTCCATATGTATGAGCCTGTGGTACTACACAACACTGAGGTGACATGTGTGAAGGCTACCTGTCTGTGACAAGTGGTATGTATGCCAGGTCACACTGTCTGAGAACAGTGTCCATCACATACTGTTGCATGCATGCGCACCTGGTAAAGGTACATATAAAGCTGTACCTTGGCAATGAAATGGTCAGTGTATTTCCGCACTGCCATACTCCACATTCTTAATGTCTGTAGGGCCACAGCCTGCAGACACACAGACACCTGGAACAAACAGAATACAGCATGTCAGATTACATTCAGTCAGTAGTACTAACAGCAATAATACATCATGGCTAATAAGGTACACATGCCTTTATGTGTACCCATAACTGCAAGCAGACAGCACCTTACACAGTATTACATAGCTACACTGTACTATATTCACCCTCTGCATCAAACCCATATTAGCCTGTCCCTGCATTGATGGTATGAATGACAGGGTTGTAGCACAGGTATCATCATATGCACAGGGTGTGGTGTGGGTTTGCCATAGGCCTAGGCTGGGCCATACGATTGACATCCGTGTGTGTGTGTGTGTGTGTGTGTGTGTGTGTGTGTGTGTGTGTGTTTGGAGGGGTATCCTATATAGATGGGCTGCGCAGACATGCTGTGTGTGTCTGTAGGTGATCTGTCTGTGATACAGATGTGTGTGTGTGTGTGTGTGTGTGTGTGTGTGTGTGTGTGTGTGTATATGCACACAGTCACGCCATGTGGCTGCCCTAAACAGGGATATGTTAGACAGCTGTGAACCGTACATGGCAGGGTGTCTAGTTTACAGTCTCTGGCCATGGACACGTGAACTGGTCCTGCCAGGGGTCTCACTAGCACCACTAGGCCCAAGGCCAGATGCAGTACTGCTTCCTGATGGTGACTGCTGTCTGCTGCATCCATGTCCCTGGTGGGACCAGCCAGGACCACGTGCCCATGGCCTGCTTTGTTGTGATGTGGACAGCAACCACCCTTTGGTAGGGCTGGGAGTGTGAAGACACATTGCCCCGCAAACTCTCAGCTGATGTTGGTGCTAACCTACGTCCACATGGCCGATGCCCATCTCCCACCACATGATCTAGCACAGACATTGCCAAGATCTCACCCCACCATCTATTCATGACCTCAGTATCTTGGTGTGTGGCCTCAACAAGGTCACATATGTCACAACGTAAATCAGGAAGAGTTGCATAAGCTACCCTGAGTATTTGTCTGGTGCTGCATTCACTACATGCCTGTGCATCTATGACTGTCTGAATCATGCATCTGGTGATACCTGCTGTGACACTTGTGACAGTGGCTTGATGAGCAGCAGTCCTCCTGCGAGCACCCTTGTCCATCAACCTGTATGGGACCTCACCAGCACTCTTGCTACGGACAGTGTCTACATACACACCTGCCATAGTCACCACACTAGCCTGTTCCATGCCACCACCTGTCAACTGTCCATCATCTGTGGCTGCTGGGGATCAGGCATGTGTGGGCATTTTGACGTTGTGCAGGGACAATGTGGATGACTGTGGAATGCCACCCAGTGGCACAGATTCAGCCTCTGACAACACCACCTGTGCCTGGATATGACAATCATCATTTCCAGAGTCTGCAGAGACACTGACATCAGATATTGAGCAGGAGGGACCGAGACCACCATGACCACCTGTGGGGGAAAGACAACATATGTAAATTAGTACCTGCACTATACTATTTTCTGCTACAAATGCACACACATGCACACACATAAACACACATGAACACACGCACACACATACAGGTGAGGTGGCAGACAGGCATTACACAGACCTCACAATAGCCAACTGGTGACATTCACAACATAGTCAGACCACTAAATACACATCCTGGACAGGCCCTCAACATCATGCAGTGCAACCCTTTCCACTTCCATTTACAACTTATATACACCTCTGTGATATGTGAGTAGTATTAACAGGTGAAGGGCCTTCAAGTAGCACACACTGCACCCATGTAGACATAATTGCTGTTCACCTGTACCACACAGTGGCAACTCCTACAGGACATACTTCTCAACTGTGCAGAGTGTCGCTGAATGTCTACATGCGTGGCTCAAATTTCTGGTCTGTTCACCAAAAATCCTGTATTTGTCTGACACATTAGTGGGATGATATGAGGACTGGTGTCACTATTTAATGACATATTTTGAGTCTCACACTCCAAAACCTGCAGTACATGTATGTTACATCAGAACCAGTTACACTAACAACCTTCTAAGCTTACACTGGATAATATAATTGTAGACACCCCTGTTAACATGCCAGGTTTGTCTGATATATAACATGAGACTAGAGAAATCATGGGATAACATTTTCCACCTTTAATGTGACCTATAACCTGTGCAATCCAACTGAAGAACAAACACATAGGTTAGGGGTAACATACAAGTTGAAATACGTACAATAGGCTGGTTGCATGACTGTGCATAGCCTTGATCTAATACTTAGTTAAACAACCTTTTGATTTCATAACAGCAGTCAGTCCTCTTGGGAAGGTGTGTATCAGCATGACACATCTCAACTTAGCAATATTTGTACCTCTCCCTTGCAGAAGACCTCCGACTCTGTCAGATTGCGAGAGCATCACTTTGCACAGGCCTCTTCAGGACACCCCATAGATTCTCTATTGGATGTATGTATGGACTGTGGCTGTCCCATTCCAAAACATTGATTGTCTTCTGGTGAAGACATTATTTTATGGATTTTGATGTATGGTATGGGTCAGTGTTGTGTGGAAAGGTGTAAGTCCCCTCCATCCACACCTTTCTAGCAGACAGATGACAATTTTGTGCCAAAAGGGACTGGTATTTTGAACAGTTCCTAATCCCCTCCACCTTGGCTACAGGCCCACTTCCAGCTTATGAACAGCAACCCCAAAGCAGGACATTGCCATCACCATGCTTCACCATGGGGATGGTGTTCTTTTGGTGATACACAGTGTTGTTCTTATGCCAAGCAAACCTTTTGGTATTGTGGCCAAAAAGTGCAACCTTGGTCTCATTACACCACAACACATTTCCCCACATGCTATTGGGGGACCTGATGTATTTTTCTGGAGAAATTCTCCAGACCTGGATGTTGTTCTGTGTGTGAGAAGGCTTCCATCCTCCAAACCTACCCCATAGGCCAGACATGTGGAGAATACAGGAGATTGTTGTCACATGTAGTACACAACTGGTACTTGCCAGTGATTCCTGCAACTCCTGTAGTGTTGCTGTCGGTCTCCTGGCAGCCTCCCTGACCAGTTTGGGTCTTGTCTTTTCCACACATTTGGAGGGATGTCCAGTTCTTTGCCATGTCACTGTTGCCCCATATTTCCATCACCATTTGAGAACTGTCTTCACTGTGTTCCATGGTATATGCAATGCCGTGGAAATGTGTGTGTACCCTTCTCTGGGCTGATACCTTTCACAAATGAGATCTCTTTGTTGCTTTGTAAGCTGTATGCAAACCATGGCTGTTGCTGTAGCAGGCAAATGAGTACATTTAAGATAATCCTGGTAGGGCAGCTGACCATTATTTGCTGTTAATCAAAAAGTCTCTGTAATTGATAGCAGGTGTGTACCTGGGAAAACGTAATGCTGTAATAATATTGAAAGCTGCTTCAACACAGTATTAGCTTCAGTCTGTGCACATGTATGCATCTAGCTTCTGTAAGTTTTTTATGTGTCATAATTGTTCCCCTAACAGATTTGTTTGTCTTCCAATTGAATTGTAAGGTTATAGGTCACATGAAAGGTTGGAAGGGTTTGGAAATGTGTTATTGTGCTCTCATTTTTTTGTATTTCACAAATACCTGGCATTCTAACAGGTGTGTGTGTGCACCATTTATATGCACTGTATAACACTAATTTATATGTCCCTAGTTTTAGGCCTTCATACCCTGATTTTGTCAGTGATTGTCCAGATTTTTTTCCAATGACAGGTTGTGAGATATGCTACGGATATGTGACGTCGCCTGCAAATAGGCCTCTGTGATGACCACTGTGATGCAATGCAGTTAACCCCACCACAAGTGAACATGCAGATATTGCAAAATAGCTGAGAATTACAGTTGTATGCATGGTCACAGGCATGATCTTAACATGCCTGGGGTACTGGTGAGTCAAACAGGAAACTCCTCTACTCACCGGCTTCAGTCTGCTGCCCACATGCAGACTAGAGGTACCTATGTAGTTGTGGGGGAGAGGTATTGTCAGCAGTCTCATATATGGCATTGGTACAAGATGAATGCTATGTGTCTGGCAGGTACAGTACAAGCTATGATAGTACACAATTTGCTGTCCCTCACCATAGATGTGCACTTGTGTGCATTAATAAACCCTACTCAGAAATGCAGTTTGAACTGACATATGCATCTAGATACTCTATTGAAGACAGTATGACTGCTACATGAATAAACTGATGTGCACTGTGGCCTTACCTGGATGCTCCTCGCCTGTTGCCTGGGTGCCACCCACTTCCACAACTGGTGTTTCATATGTTGGGTGTTGTGTGGGTGCTGCCCCATGGTTGGCAAGGAGCTCCTCTGTTGCCATAAGTGGGGCCTGTGTGGCTGGACCCCCAGCTGTAGCAGTACGGTCCCAGGCCATGGCAACAGCCCTTTGCAGGGCACAATGTATCAGGTCAGTTGCCCTATGCCTGACCTGATTACATGTGTAGCCATGGTGGCCCAAGGTGTTCACTCTATGGACAATGTCGTCCCACAGGGCAGTCCACTCCCACAGATTCTATCAGCTCCTGCTGAACAGCACCGCATGATGCTGTATTATTGCTTCAGTAATAGCTGCAGTCTCCTCTGCAGTGTATGCCGGCTGATACTGCATGCCACCTGGAAGACATAAACAGGGAAACACATCACAGGACCTCAGACATTGCCCAGACTTATTTACAGAGCCTCCGGTCTGAAACTCCGAACTCGAAAAATTTCAGAATGCCGAACGGCACTTGCAACGCTGCTTCTGCATCGGACCATGCGGCAAAAAAGACTGGGGATATGACGTCGGTCATGCGCTTTTATACCCTGACGTTCTGAGGTCAGTTCTAAGTGCCTTGACCGACGTCAGCCTAATACTTTGGTATTCGGGCCGACCGAGGACAGCGAACTACCCATATGTAAGGACTGCAGCAATGTGAGATGAAGAACATCAGGGAAACACATCACAGGACCTCAGACATTGCCCAGACTTATTTACAGAGCCAGCACATCAATATTGCCAATCATTAGCCACCACTTACAACCACATCATACCCCTGTCATCTATCAGCACAGTATGAACCCGCATTGCGCTCCTGGTCCTGATGTGTCATGTTCTCCCCAATGAGGGCTAGTACATTGCATAAACCACCATTCGTCATTCACATTTGTGTACAGGAATGACAGTGGACATCTTCCCTGCAGATGGGATGTCAATGGTGCTCAAGCTTTGCTTGGATACAGTGTGTAATCGAGCTGGAAGCATATGCCTGGGTTCATGTAGGATGCAGACAGGAATGTTATCAGGCCCCAAGGGGACTTGATTTTGTTAACTTTGATTAGGCAGTTTGCACCTGATCCATGATGATGAGGGGAGGGGTGTGGGAGCTGTGCATATCCACCTTCACTGATGGTGAGTCGGGGGGTGATGTTTGCCCTAAACGTGTCTGCAGCAGGTTGGCTATAGCTATGGTGTGTGTGTATGTGGTGTGACTGACCACCATTACAGGGTGGGTTGGGTTGTTGCCTCTGAGATTGCAGACATATGTGAAGTTGGCCTTGTGATTGCCCTTGATGGATGTATCCAATTTGTACTCATAGTTAGCCTTACAGTAATCCACCTGTGACCTAATATACTCATTCAGACAAAGGTTGACTCACTGCCAAGTTGGTGCTTGCTGCTACTCTAACCTTATAGCTGATATACCAACCAATTATGTGGTTTGTATATTGCTGCTGTCCAGCAAAGGGGATTACTCCATTTTGGTGGAGACAGTTTTACAGGTAAGGTATTGCTGAGTCCATACAGCCATGTTGGTTATCATATGGCTGTTTGTAGTAGGCATGGACACAAGGTCATAACACAGTTGGACATCTCTGAAATTTCAACCTGATAATCATGCTTATTCTAGTACCCATGTCTGTGTCAGGGCAATGCAACAACCAGTAGCTGTAGAAATCTAACTCAGTTGGATCCACAGAAACTGAGATTACACACGTGTACATGTACAGCTTATTTACCTAACATTTTGCATCCCATGTCTGTTGTTATGAGACAGCCAGGTACACCTACTCATACATAGATGTGCACAGGTAATACCTGATATACATTTCTGTTCTCTGTCAGTATGACACACTGTATTTACACTCTTAATGCTCAATCATTCCTGTCAACCTGTTAGAGCAGGACATCTGGAGGATGCCACACATATATGGGGGGCGGGGTGATGGGCCAAAATTAGTGACACTTTCTTAATATTGCTGTAACACGCAAGTCATTTGATAGCACAGTCACCTTTGAATTCAGACATACCCTGGAGGATGTCCGATGTCCATATGGCAGGAAGATAGGAGAAAGGCTAGGAGTGTTTAGTGAGGGTAGGAACTTTTAATGTTGGCAGCATGACTGGTATGGGGACAAAGCTAGCTGATATGATGGACAGATGGAAGGTTGATATATTGTGTGTGCAAGAGACCAGATGGAAGGGGCATAAGGCTAGGTGTATTGGAGTTGGGTCCAAATAGTTCTATCATGGTGTGGATGGGAGGAGAAATGGTGTAGGGGTTATCCTGAAGGAACAGTATGGCAAGGGTGTTTTTGGAGGTGAAAATAGTGTTGGATAGAGTGATGTTAATGAAGCTGGAAATTGATGGTGTAATGATGACTGTTGTTAGTGCATATGCTCCACTAGTTGCATGTGCAATGGATGAGACAGAAACATTTTGGAGTGAGTTGGATGAAGTGGTGATGACTGTACCCAAGGGTGAGAGAGTGGTGATTGAAGCATATTTCAATGGGCATGTTGGTGAAGAGAACAGAGGGGATGCGGAAGTGATGGGTAGGTATGGTGTTAAGCAAAGGAATGCAGAAGGTGAGATGGTGGTGGAGTTTGCAAAAGGGATGAACATGGCTGTGGTGAATACATATTTTAACAAGACAGAGGAGCATAGGGTGACAAACAAGAGTTGAGGAAGATGCACACAGGTGGATTATCTCCTATGCAGTAGGGCCCATTTGAATGAGATTGGAAACTGTAAATTGGTGACAGTGAAAAGTGTAGTTAGGCAGCGTGGAATGTTGGTCTGTGGGATGATGTTGGTGATCAAGAAGAGGAGGAGAAGTGTAAGGGCAGCACCCAAGATCAAATGGGGGAAACTGAAAAAGGGTGATTGTGAGGCTGAGTTCAGGGAAGAGTTAAGACAGGCAGTGAGTGGCAGTGAAGAGTTACTGAATATCTGGGTAACTACAGCACAGGTAGTAAGACAGATGACTAGAAAGGTGGTTAGTGTGACATCTGGACAGAGGAAGAAGGATAAGGAGATCTGGTGGTGGAATGAGGAAGTACAGGGGAGTATACAGAGAAGAAGGTTGATGAAGAAGTGGGGTTGTCAGAGAGATGAAGAAAGTAGACAGGTGTATAAGGAGATGAGGTGCATGGCAAAGAAAGAGGTGGCAAAGGCTAAGAATGAGGCATATGAAGGGTTGTATGAACTGGACACTAAGAATGGAGAATAGGACCTGTACCGATTGGCTAGACAGAGGGACCGAGCTAGGAAGGATGTACAGCAGATAAGGGTGATAAAGGATAATGAGCAAAACATACTCACAAGCAAGGAGAGTGTGTTGAGCAGATGGAAACAGTACTTTGAGGGACTGTTGAATGAAGAGAAAGAGAGAGTAGACCCAGCTTCCACTACTCTTTCCCATAACTTCATGCTGTGACTGGTCAGTGTTATCCCTCTGTAGTTACGACAGCTCTGCACATCACCCTTATCCTTTTAATCAGTACACAAACACTTTTTCTCTAACCCTCACATATCCTCTCACTTTCCAAATTTACATTACACAATCTGGTTAAAAAGACCATTGCCATTTCTCCTAAACACCTCCATGTTTCTACTGGGATGTCATTTGGACCAACTGCCTTTCCATTCTTAATCCTCTTCATAGCTATTCTTACTTCCTCCTTGCTAATCGGTTCCACTTCCTGATTCACCATACCCACAGAATCTGTAAGAGTGCTACAGGTGTGTACACAGGAAGTGTGACAGTGGTGAGTTCTATTGTGCGAGTGACAGGTACATTTACAGTAGAGGTGGGATTACATCAGGATTCAGCTCTGAGTCCTTTCATATTTGCAGTGGTGATGGACAGGTTGACAGACAAGATCAGACAGGAGTCCCCATTGACTGCGATGTTTGGAGATGACGTGATCTGTAGTGAGGGTAGATGACAGGTTGAGGTGACCCTGGAGAGGTGGAGATATGCTCTAGAGAGGGGAGGAAAAAGGATCAACAGGACTAAGAAAGAATATATGTGTGTAAATGTGAGGCAGGATAGAGGAATGGTGAGGATGTAGGGAGTTGGGTTTGCAAAGGTGGATGAGTTTAAATACTTGGGATCAACAGTTCAGAGTAATGACGGGTGTGGGGGAGAGGTGAAGAAGAGAGTACAGGCAGGATGGGTAGGGTGGAGAAGAGTGTCAGGAGTGATTTGTGACAGATGCGTACCATTAAGAGTGAGAGGGAAGGTCTACAAGACGGTAATGAGACCGGCTACTTTATATGGGTTGGAGACAGTGGCATTGACAAAAAGGCAGGAGTCAGAGCTGGATGTAGCAGAGCTAAAGATGTTAAGATTTGCACTGGGTGTGACGTGGGTGGACAGCATAAGGGATATGTATGTTAGAGGGTCTGCCCAGATTGGATGGTTTGGGGACAAAGTCAGAGAGTAGCAGGATTATGTTAGTTTGGACATGTGCTGAGGAGGGATGCTGAGTATATTGGGGAAAGGATGGTAATGAAGCTTCCAGATAAGAGGAAAAGAGGAAGGCCTAATATAAGGTGTATGGATGTGGTGAAAGAGGACATGCAGGTGATTGCTGTGACAGAGAAAGATACAGAGGACAGGAGGAAATGGAGATGGATGATCCGCTGTGGTGACCCCTAATGGGAACAGCCAAAAGAAAAGGAAGGAGATGTTGTAATGTCAGTCTTCATAGGTTGCCAATGATTTGTCAAACATAACACAACTCTATGAGTAAATGACTACAAATATGAGGCACACACATCGTCAGTGCACATAACTCTGGACAGTTGAATGATATTAGCTCAGTATATCCCATGCAGTTCAACACACACTTCTGCAACAGTATTTCACTATGCAAGTACCCTCTATATGTCTTTCACATTTCTGAGACAAGAATACCATAGTTGTATTCTCAATTAACATATAGATATCTACAATATCCCAGTAGCTGACCTAGCAGTATGACAGTCAGTATTGCTCAACACACACTCTAGTAGTAGTTATATGTGAGCCATCCTTTCCTGGGGTGACTCAGGGGCCTGAGCTGTGATCTATGTCACTGTAGACAGACCCAGTTGCTATGGCCACAGGTTCTGATCAACAATATATCAGTGCAGCAAGTCTTGTTGAGACATATTTGTTGAACTTCCTATTTCCCATTATTACATACCCCCTACTGCATTCCATTATTTATTTATTTATTTTACATTTGTTGACCGGGAGAGTCCAACTGGATTGCAAGTCCATTTTCAGTGGAGGCTCGAGGATAAAAGCTCCAAGAGAACATTTTTTTTACAAAACATAGTTTTAAGGACATACTTTTGACATACAATTTCCATAGAAGAGACTTTGACATACATATTACCTAACAGATAGGATACATTCATTCTCTGCAATGTAATATTACATTTTAGAAGATATTCCTAAGTTTAAGATTCCTGTGATAGATTTACTATCAGAGTAAAAGCAGAGAGATGTAGAATGAGGTTCCGAGAGAGCAGATGATGCTCACTGTAGTTGAGAAGGATAACAAATTGATTCACTATATGTCTTTGCCTGGTCTTAGTTGAGAAGGATAACAAATTAATTTACAATATGTCTTCTCCTGGTTTTAGTTGCTTATGGAGAGCTCAACATTGCTGGGGTAGTTTTCCCTAACTCCTGGAGAGTGCGTACAGTACTATGATTGGTTGTCTTAGCAGAGTTACTTAAGTTAGGTGAAGTGTTCTAATGAGACATTAGCCAGGGGGGGATACAGGAGCACAGTTGATTATTCAAAAAGTGAGTTTTAACAAGTTTCTTGAACTGTGATGGGGATTTGTTGTTGGTATGTGGGCAGGAAGGGAGTTCCAGGTTTTTGCTATACAGTGGCTGTAGACAGACTTACCAGCTTCATTGTTATATTTGGTTACTTTGAGGAGGTTTTGTGTGATAGACCTCAAGGGCCTGGCAGTTGTATAGGGTTGCTAAACATTTTGTAGGGCTGGGGTGTTTTCAGAGTTATGTATTATTTTGGGGGCTAGTGATAGTTGATCGAGTTGAAGTAGCAGTGGTAGTTCTAGCCAATTAAGTTTTTTTAGGCATTCACAGTGATATGTTCTGATGGGAGAGGTTGTAGTGAATTTGGCTATCTTATTATAACAACTATCAAGTTTGTTTAGGTTGGACTTGCAGAGATTTGTAAGCAAGGGGGAGGCATAAAGTAGGGTGGATAGTAGGTGAGTCCTTGCTATTGTAGTTTTGGAGTGGTCAGTGAGGAATTTTTTATTGTGATACAGTAGGATAAGTTTTTTATGTACTTTATTTATGGTTATAGAAATATGTAGATCAAATCTAAGGTGATTATCAATTTCAACCCCTAAGAGTTTGGTATGATTTGTGGGGGTGATTGTGGTCTTGTTAATGGAGGAGATGAAGAATGAATCAGTGGGAGGTGTGACTCTGTGGGAGCTAAAGAGTACTAGCTTTGTTTTACTTGAGTTCAGAATGAACCTTTGGTTTGTAATCCAAATTTCTTCTAGGGTAAATCAATCTTGTGTTAGGGAGTGAAGGATGTTAATTGATTTGGCTATCCATATTATGGTGGTATCACCTGCATATTGCACTATTTAGGCTTTAGGAATACTGTTTGAGAGCTGATTGGTGAAGAAGGTAAAAAGAAGTAGCCCAGCATGTAGCCTTGGGGTACTCCTAGGGAGACTGGTAGGGAGGGGGGAGAGTTGGTTTTGCCACATAACAGCTTGTTTCCTTCCCTCTAGGTAGTTTTTGAACCAGGAGATGGCAGGAGTGGTAAGGTTTAGAGTTGCTAGTGAAAGAAAGAGTTTATTGTGGTTAACCATATCGAATGGTTTTGGACAAGTCAAGGAAGGTGGCAGATACAAGGAGTCCATTGTTTCTGTGAGTATTAACAATGTTGGTGAATTCTGTTAATGCGGTGGAGGTGCTATGGAAGGGTCTAAAGCCATGTTGTTGTGTTGCTATTAGATTATTTTCTAGGAGATATTTCATTAGTTGCTTGTGTATTACCCTCTCTAAAATTTTAGATAAAGGGGATATGGCTATAGGGCAGTAGTTATTGAGTTCCAGGGAGGTTCCCCCTATATCTACAGGGTTGATATGTGATATTTTCCATAGCTTGGGTACTATACACTCGGATATGGATCTGTTAATTAGGATGGAGACAGGATATAATATGGCTTCTGCAGCCAGGTGTAGATATTCAGCGGGTAATTTATCTGTGGCTAGAAATGTTGGTTACATGCTTACTTGCTTAACATATCTTTTTTTTCCAAGTATGGTTTGTTTTATTCCAATATGTGTTGCTTGGTTTCTTTGTCTGTCCGTCTGTCTATCTGTCTCTCTCTCCCAGATGTAGGATATACATCTGTTTTGCATAGGCAGCAGCTTGCCTTTTATAGGTAGTGCTGCAGCTGATGGCCTGTGTACCAATTGGTGTCCCCCACTTGCTAACTGCATTCAGAACAGCTGTTGTGTTATTCTTATAGCCAATGACATGGCAACACACTCCTATAATTGAGTACTTCATTTGGGCTTTGCCCCTTTTCCTTGCCTGTGAGGAGGACTTCATGGAGGTGCATGAACAACAGCATCACAGAGTGTAGTTGGAAATACCTCTTACAACAAAATCCGTGAAGACATCCCAACAAACTGAGGGAGAATGCATCAGACATAGGGACATAATGTAAGTATTGCTTTTATACAGTTGAATTAATCCTAGTATAACAGGGTTTGTGTGGTCATGGCTTTTCTGTGTGAGTTTAAGTCTGACAGTGTTATGCGGTTGACATAACTCTCAACTGTAGGGCTATCCACAGAATGGCCAGATTTTGGACTCTCATGTTTGGTGTTTTCCTCAGACATTTTTTGTCTTTGTAAAATCAGTAGCATACTGTGGGGACTGCAGTCAGTAAATCCTATCATCCATTTGTGTTTCTGACTTCATATCCCTCAGAAAAGATATCTTATAACAAACCCTGTTACACCAGCAACTGTCTCAGTTTATAACAGCAATATTTCACATATGCCCCTGTGTTTGGGCCTCTGTCCCCAAAGTATGTCAGGCTTTGTCCAGATGTCATGCTGTAAGAGGGTGATATATGGTATATCATTATTTAGTGCCTTCATTCCTAATACCACCCTTGTGATTTATCAGAATGCCAGACATGTTATGTGGAAGAGGTCTTGTATATGAAGAAATGCCTGTACATTCTGTGGGATTCTGAACAGTTGAGAGGTCTGTGTATTTATGGCAATTGTTGATAGACTGTCAGGATTGTGTAGCTGTGTAGTGTATCAATGTTATTTAGTCTGTGTAGGGAGGGGGGTAGATGTATGTGTTATGGCTCCTTTTCTATCTGCCTGTGCATGCTGCTCCAGTTTCTGGTGGTCTATCAGCTGTATAAGTTTGTAGGGGCAGACTGAGACATGTCCCATACCATGGTCAGGCGTCATACTACACTGTGAATTGGGCCAGCATATGTAGGGGCAGTGTGTGAGTGGCAAACATGTTGAGATTCTTTTGTTCACACAGTCCTTATACTGTACTGTTCATTTGGCTTACTGGTATGTTACTCTGACTGTGGTGGAATTGGTTGTGGGTATGCACTTTCACACTGGTGTCTGTTTTTCACTGCTCTCCCATCCCTGTAGTGCCTGATATATTTGCAAATACATATGTAATTCCCCATAGTGCATTTGGGTTAGTGTTGTAGCTGTCTGACTGTAGTTTGGACGGTGCTTGGTGATATGCTTACCAGCTGAGTGTAGTTTCCCTAATGTGATGGTATGTCCAGATATTTGTAGGATGTACTGTTCCCTGGCCCCCTAAGTGTTGTGTATTTCTGACACATCAATGGGATGATGTGAGGATTTAAGTCACTAACTAGTGAGAAGTAATTGAGTGTTGGAATTGTGCTATTTCAGTCAATATATGTTACAACAGACAGGAGGGTATTACTGCAGCAACTGTGTCAGCTTATCTACTATGGTATTTCAGATATGTTACTATTTTCATGGCTTTCTCCCCCCACTTTGTCAGGCTTGGTCCAGATTCATTGCACTAAGGGGTTCTGAGCCAATCTCTTGACTGGCCAGATTGTTTCAGAATGTCCAAGTTTATTGCTCATATTTCTGGTCTGTTCCACAGATTCATTATTTTTATATCCCTGGTAAATCACTGTGATGATCTGAGGATTTCTGATAGTAAATGATGACATACATTTCAGTTTCAGAACTCACATACGTCATAACATGTATGCTAAAACAAACCCTGCAACTCTGGCAACATTCTGCATTTATAAGAGCAATATTTAAAACATGTCTTTAGTTTTGGCTCATTGTCCCCCCATTTGGACAGCCTTTTGCCAGTTTTCTTACACTAAGAGGTTGAGAGGTATTATTCTGAGGTATGACTCCACTACATGTTATGAGCAATATATTTTGTCTTTATATATATATATATATATATATATATATATATATATATATACACAAATATATATATATATATATATATATATATATATATATATATATATACACACAAATATATATATATATATATATATATATATATATATATATATATATACACACACACACACACACACACACACACACACACACAAATATATATATATATATATATATATATATATATATATATATTTTTTTTATATGTATATCTCTATTTATATTATGTATATATTTCCATATATATTTATCTCCATACATATATACATGTATATATCTATGTATACAAAACCTGACTGATTCTACAGAACCTTTTCCCTACTGTTGAATGACTCTACTGCATGATATGTTTGAAAAAGCATCAGCAAATGTTACAACTCAAATGGTGTAGTGGTATGTTGATCTGATGATGGTGTACAGGGCCCTGGGTTCAAGACTTGGGAGGGCTGATTATTTTGTTGCTAGGCAGAACAGCGGCTGATGGAAACAGAGTGATTAAAGCAGTTTTAAGCAGTTGTAAGTGGGTTTCCATGGGTTTAAATGATGCTAAGTGATGCCAAGACACGGTTAAATGTACAGATGCTTAATCTGTGTTGGCTTCACTTAGCACTGAGCAAACCTACTTACTCCCGCTTACTACCCTTATTCAAGCTTACACCAGTACTTATTTCTTTAAAAAAAAAGAAAAAGGGGTGATAGGAAACTGGTTAAAAAGGGACATGCAGAGGGAAAAACAATGTGAAAGATAGTTAGGGATGTGCAGGATGGGTGTAGGGAAGGTTCATAGCTGTCCATTTCTTATACAGCACCAGCTGTGTATTTGTACAGAATTTGGAGGTGAATTTGGACACTCAAACCCCAGAGAGAGGGATGAGGACAAAAGAAATGTGTTGTCAAGCCAATTGGATCAGATTACATGTGCCCAGTGGACACGTGTGCAAAATGGACAGCTATGTATGGGATGATATTTTTTTGGGACAGATGCCTTTTCCTTCTTCTTTTTTTTATGGTGAGAATGGGATATTGGGGAAGGATTGTGGATACATCTGGGGAGGTAGGTTGGGTAGGGAGACAGACAAAACAGACAAGACAGCAGACAGAGTTGGTATATGACACATTAGGGGCGTAAACACATTTGATGGGAAGGATGGTTGGGAATCCGAAGCCCATGGGTCCCCATATGGTTACAGTGAGACTGAGATGCCCACCCGTGGGCAGTCACCACTGCACCTGCACATCCCCAAAGGTGGCTGTGCTAGGTGATGAACAGGAGTGGCGGCTGGCCCCTTAAGGTGCACCAGGTAACTCTCAATCTGGTGTGGCTGTTCTTCAAACTCAGACGAAGGGTGCTGCTCACCAAACCCTGGACCTTTCTGTGGGTGACGGCCTCCTGCCCACATCCACTCCCAGGAGGGATGGGCCCCATCCCCTGTGGCAGTTCCACCAGAAGGTGGTGTACCAGCAGACGAAGGAGATCCGGGTTGGGTTTCAGACATGCTGAGGCCCAGTGTCACAGCCAGATGACGTGGGAAAGGCAGATCTGCTGGGATCTGCCTTCCCAAACATGCTATGGTGTTGAGGTTTTACAAAATATGTTGGTTAGTCATGAACAACACATTTCAAGATTAGTTATAACAGCATGCATGAGTGTTCCAATTACCCCTATAAAACAGATCTGAAACAATTGCATAGCAAACAGAACACATGCATAAATTGAACAACAGTTTGCATTGTAACAGCATGCCAGTAAGATTGATGGCAACAGGCCACCAACAATGGTATTTGAACGAGATATGTTAACATGCAAGCAATCAAACATATTAACAATAATATAACACAAGTTCCAGCATTGGGTTGGAGCACAACATACCCATAGTATATGAGTAATAATTATTGATGCAGATGGGGGAGAGACAGAAAATCCATTAACAACTGTTTATGCTTCTATTTTCCACAACAGTACTGCTTAATACTCTATGAGTCTGCCCTCACTTTACATCTACCTATAGCCATAGCTTCTGTAGTACAAACATACCTATTAAATTGTCAGCCTGGAATGTTATGAGGCAAACTGTGACAATTCTGCGTACATGACTAGAGGGGACTTGTACATGTCAGGGTTACATATCTGGCACAGGAGTGCTACCCTGAACTGCTGTTTTGTGAGTGTGCTACAGGCATACATCAACTGGTTTCCTATCTGTGTCCAGGATTGCTTGCAGCAGTGACCACTAGCCATGACAGTGATATGTATCAGGAACATACCTCTTAACATCTTAAAGCATGAGATCTGGACAAAGCCATACATACAAGGGGGACAAAGGCCCATAAATATGGACAATGTTTTAGATATTGCTCTTACAAACTCAGAAAGATGATAAAATTACAGGTATTGCATTTGCATGTTTTTTCTGATGGATATAACATTTGACACTTGTATATGTCTATCATTATTTTCTAACTTCAGTCTATAATTGTTTACTACTAATTTGCCATGACACCACTACTTTATGTAAAATGGACCACCAATCCGAGACAAATATCTGGACATTCAGTGAATATCTGTACAGTTGCAAGGTATGATTCAGGAAGGGTGCATATTGTATGTACCTACCCTGCTGTCATTTGCAGGCATGTGGTGAGACAATTGAACAGTTGTACACATTTTATTATTATACCCTTCATACAGCTACTGGCAACATTTACTTACCTGTAAAACCTGTGGGGAAAATATCTGTTAACACTACCTGACTGTTTTTACATTTATTCCTGATTCCTTGTGTGTAGATATGCACACATCTTAGTACCACTCCCTGGATTTGAACCATGTCTAGGTGTGCAAAATTAACAACTAAACGATTTTTTATCACACTAAGCTACTGGGGAACTGCTGTTTCTTGTCTCAGTTGTTTCTGCCTAATAGTCTCTTGGTTAGACAGTCAACCTGTAATTCTGTGATCCATGCATGACAGATAGTTACTGTACTGTGCATTACTCATTTGAATTACTACAACATGGAAAGCAAAGGTTAACACAAGGCAATGCTGGATGGAACACACTTTAAAACTTGACATATTACTATTCAGAGTTCAGAGCATAGTGCAGTATATATTTCACATTTCATTTATGTCTTGCTTTACAGCTACACCATCTACGGTTTCCCCTGACACCTTGTTCACAGATGCACCTCAGTTGCTGTGAAGAACCTGTATACATTCTATATATATCTACAACAACATACCAGAATTAACACAACTGTTTTTAAAGTTCTTTATTGGACTTCAATATTCATCAGTCATACGTTTTTATTTATTCAGTTCACACAGTAACAGCATATCTATTAGCAGTAAGCAATGTACTCCTTTTTAGATATTTTAACTAAATATTGAAAAATAGATTTGTACTCACCAGCCTGTTGGCGCAGCCTCAGCAGTCTGTTACCATGGGCTTCCACATTACTAGCCCTCTCTGCTGCAGCTCTAGGAGAGAAAAACACACATTATACATATCTGTCTATCACATTCTCAGGCTAGTATTTGCTACAAATGACTTGATAGTGATACTTGCACACTCATTGAGCATTCTGGGCCAATCTATCTTGGATCCACTGGTTCAAGAGCACTCCCTTCCTGTGATTTAGAATGGTATAGTGGTGCTGTACCTGCTTACCAGTCTGGGGGATGCCAGTAGCACTGGTGAGGTCACATGCAAGATGGTCCCAGGCCTCTGCTTTGTATCAGGAGCTCTGGTACTGGCCCTGCAGCAGTCTCTCCTAATGGTTTTTAACAAGGAGTCCAGCCATAACCCTGGACTCCTGAATGCTCCAGTTTTGTGTCCAAAAGGGCACTCCCTCTCCAACGCCAGCCATTGCATCTGCACAGGTGGACTATAACACATTATGGCTGTATTCCCACCTGCCCCATTTAAATAATGTAATGGTCACACCCTTTCCTGTCATTGGACCATTTTGAAAAGGTTAAGCTCTGCTAAGCAGTGCGCATATCTGCTGAGCTGGTTTTAACACTGCTTAAAGGAGAACTTGTTGAGCAGTGTTTAACTGTGTGCAAATCCACTTAGCTGAGCTATCTGCTGCTTAGCAATCACATCTTAGCAATGGTTATACTTGCTAAGCATAGCTGAGCATTGCTAACCATTGCTCACTTTAAATTTTTTAAATACATCAGAGGACTGATTTCATTTATTAAGTGTATATCACATACTTTACATGACATCCCTCTATGTGCTTTCCTTACAATGGCAAGGGGTGTGACTATACTGTATGGGGCACTTTTGTGTACATGGGTGGTTTCACATGTTATATGCACTCACACTTGCATTGTACACAAGCTACACTACCCTGGATGACAAAAAACAGTTGCTACATAATTTAAGTTTACAAAAATAATTTTAACACTACTTTTCCATAGAAAAGCAAGTTGCCTGTCTTGGTAATCAAACCATAAATACTTGCATGTAAAGCTGGGACTCTAACCACTACACTATCTTGACTTGGAAATGTCATTTCTATATTTGTATTTATCTCCTATGGGATGTTTAAGCTATGGTATACATTTGCTTTCAAACTTCTACCCTTCGGTAATTCATGCTAATGCATGACCTGTTTTCTATCAACTTTCTAAGTTTTTGAGGGCAATATCTGTGTTGTGTCCCTTTTCAAGGATTTATCCCCCATTATTTGTTAATTTGCATACATCTCCTGCTTTAGCAGGTTGCGGAGGTGTCGTACGGCATTTTTTCTATGCAGGGGTGTGTCACAGAACCTGTCACACACACCCTGCATTGCTTTCCTGATGATGGGTGTATTTCAGTGTCCATGGACACTGAAATGATCATTTATTTCATTTCAGTGTCTGCGGACCCTGAAATACTGGCATAATATTAGCGTAATTCTCTAATATCATGCCAGATCCTATAAGAAAGTGCCATATGTCACTTTCTGAGTGCAGAGGGCATGTTCAATGTCCATGCACTACTTGAACATGCCCCCTGCACTTGTTCATGGTTCATGTCCATATAGGATGAACAGCATCAAGCCTTCATAAATATGCAAGGTGCGCTGCTGTGCTGTATGGACACGAACCACTCCGTGCAATAATAGTGCTATTCTTGCATGGAGTTTATTGAATCCCATTGCTTGTCTCTTCATTCCACCTAAAATGCATCAGCAATTCAAGAATTCTGGATAAAGCCAGAAATAAGGGGCATGGTTCAAAATTGGGATCAGTTTTTAATATTACTCTGATTCTGCTATAAAGTTAATAGAATAGCAGGTTGTACATGAACATGCGATTTCTGAACAATGATGTCATAAGTGATAATCCAATAAAGGTGTTTGAAAAGACAAAAATAAAAAAGTATGAAACTGTAATGTGAGGCATTACTGACTGTGACCCTCAATGTTTTACTACAAAATCTAAAATTTTCAGAGGGACAGGATAAAAATAGGAAGCAAATTCAGGGACATTCTGCAAAATTCTGGATAGGTGAAAATTATGTTCTGACCCCCATATTACTTATGGGGTGATAGACTGGAGTTTGTTTATAATTTATGTAGTTTGAAGTAATTGTTCATGCTAGGCTGTCTTTATGAAATCAGGCATTTGTGACTGTCAAGTTGTCTTGGTATTATGTGAATAATATCACCTGGACTGCGCACATCATTCCATCAGTGGATAATGCTGTGGTGCTCCATGAGAATGTCTCTTGGACTAAGACTGTCATTCTGTATGAGAACCTTGTTGTAATAATTCATGAGAACATCACATGGACATGCGTCTGTCCCTGTTCCAAATCAAGCTGACTTGTACCCTAGTTCATCTACTCCACTGTCTGCTTCCTCCCCACTTGCTCTGTTTCTTCTACCATTACCTGAATGATAACTACCACCTTTGCCGATTTCACCTTCCATCTTAGATCCCTATCCTACTTTAACTACCAACTCACTGTGTTGTTGAATCACCCTACCTTCTCTTGTTGAATCTATATCTTAATTCTTCTAACCCTCCCCACTCTATCATCCGTTACAACCCTTATCTCCAATTCTAACTATGTTTCTCTGCTATTCCTACTAAAAAGTAAAAGATCTTAGTATTTACACAAATAAACTGACCAATTACACAGGCTCTTTTTATTGTCTTTCAAACTTATCTGTATATTACTTCATGATGCAAACATGCCTCCTCAGAAACATCCTATCTGCCATGCTGTGTTAAACTTCCTATGTGAAATGTATGTTTGCAAATATAATTGTAATCTTCTCTGTAAATATTTATGCATGTTAGGTTTTGCTTAGACATGCTTGTTTATCTTCCATATGAATGTGTATGCATATGCTTTTTTTGGTTCTGCTTTAAGATGATTACTCTTCTCTGTTTTTTTCTTGTGGCTAATTATTTAAAAGTTATATTTTTTCCTGTACATTTCCAATGAAAATGGGTTTCTTGACAAGTCAGGCTTTCCTGATAACCAAATGTCAAACAAATAAATAAATAAATAAACTAACACTGTCCTTCCATATGGGAACGTTGCTGTAATATGTCAAGAGAGTATCACATTGACTAAGGCTGCCATTCTATAAGAGGACTTTGCTGTAATACTTCATGAGAGTATCACATGGACTAAGCTGCTCATTCCTTGAGCGGCCTTTTTTTTGTAATGTTCTATGAAAATGTAAGCTGGAATACAGTATCATTCTGTTGGAGGACTTTCTGTAGTAACCCATGCACTGATTTCCCCATATCTGTTTGCTGAAATCTCCTTTACTTGGGGCTTCCAGACAATGTATTTATTGGTGTATTTATTTATTTTTGTATTTGTTAACCTGGGTGGAATACTGATCCACCCAGACTCAGCCCTGGAGCACTGTCAGGTTAAATGATTTGCTCAGAATTAAACGGTAGGCAAATATTTATGTGCCATTTACGATTACTCCCTGTTTTATTGGCAACTTGAAATTTCTTTAACTATTGACATCTGTTTACCAGAAAAGTCCATCTGAGTAATGGTATCCATTTTCAGCGAAGGCCCTGGAATAAAATCTCCAGTAAAGACAGTATTAAGATAATCATATAAATAAATAATATATTACATAAATAAGTAATACAATACATTTATTTCACTTGTTACAGGAAATTAAAACAATGATTTACTGGCAAAGACATACCAAGAGAATAGCACAGTTGTTATAGGAATAAATAAAGAGAATGTTTAACTGGCAAAGACATTATCACATTGGAATAACAAGGTATATATGGGTAGATTTAGTGCATTGGTTAAAGTTTTGAGAAAGGAGGGGGGATACAGGGTGATTAGACTTGCAGAGGATAGAAGGTTGTGGTATGTGGACAGAAACATTACAGAAGATGTAAAAGGGGAAACTGATACAAGAGTGACAAAAAGGAAGTAATAAGAATAATAGATTATATTAAAGAAAGTCAGGAAAAGTTGGCATGTATGGAGACTATACATATGTCTATAGATATGTTATTAACACATGGTCCAGTGGAGATAACTATGAAGAAATAGGATAAATATTTTCAGTATATACAAAATGGAATATAAGAATGTCTGCATCATGTTAAGTGCAAAATTACAGTTTTTTCTTTATGGAGTTAGTGAGTAAATCTGAAAAAGTACATGAAAAGTGTTTAGCATGGTGAAGAGCAGAAACATACCTAGGATTCAGTAAAAATCATTTTGGTGTGGATTAAAGTGGAAGGATGTTAGATATGTACTTCAGAACAAGTTGGATTGAATTCTGGGATCTGGAAAAACAGATAGAGTACAAGGCATTTCTTGCAGTTTTCTTAGGTTTGTATGTTGAAGAAGTTTTTTTTTATCATATGAACTTGGTCGTCTACTGGGAAACTAGTTGTGGGAAAGTGGCTTAGTGTTGACCCATTTAGATGGTCTATATATTATGTCATGAGTCACCAATAGATGAGTATATGTCAGATGGTGTTGCAATTCAAGCCAATGTAATTATTTTAGGGCAGAGTATTTGGTGGGTTTTATAGGGTCTGTTAGCAGCAAATTTTGCAGTTTTGTTATGACATTATTCTAGTTTAGGTCCTCATAGGTTTACAAGTTCACAGGTTTATAATAGGCTAATGGCCACAGGGTGTTTATAAGCTTAGCCATGCAATCCAAATGCGTTCTATTTATTATTGTACCTTAGAGGTTATTCTAAGGGTTGTATGTTTGTGTATGTTTGTTAGGGCATGATTTAATGGTTCAAGCCATAATTCTAGTGACATTACTTGGCTTCCCCCCACCAGTCCTCATTTGATGGCCCCACTACCAGTAACCAATCAGCCCATTTATTTTACAGGTATGGAGCTGGGCATTCCTGTACATCAATACATAGATGTCAGACCAGAGGAGAATTTATGATTTCCCATTCACTGGTCCTGGTTGAACTTGAATCGGATTAAGGAAGGGCTCTGCTTCACATGGATGCAAAGCCTATTACTGAGAATGAGAATTATCTGAGATGCATATCTGTCCCTCCAACGTGTCCTATTTAAGTTGCAAGCAAGGTTTCAGTCCTTAAATCTAGTAGTTCTGGTGCTGTTCCTTTTTTGGATATGTAAAAGGTCCACCAGCGCTAGATCCAATGATGTCTTACATGCCAGGCATAAATCATCTCTCCACAGTCAGTAGGAAACAGTATAAAGATTGAGCAATCTGCATAGGACATTGTGGTTATGCCCACTATTATGTTTGTGTGGACATTCCAGTTGTTGCATATGCCTGGTCAGGTACATACCGAAGGGGGTGTTATACTCAATGATATGTCTGATGAGAGCTGAGTAAAGTAGCATGATGGGTTCCCTGGACCAAGATGCTTTTCCCTTATTCATAGGCTGAGTAACATAGAATGATGTTCTTCCTGCTTAGACAAGTATTGGTCAAAAGCCAGGTTGCTATCAGCACAAACCCCTGAATTCCTAACTACTCTGTCTACTTTTAGGGGTGGTTTATTAATAAGGTAGATTACATTGGTGGCCAACTTTCCAAATGGTACATTTATGCATTTTTTGGCAATGAATTTTAAGATATGGATTTGGAACCAGTTATTGGTAGTATTGGGGGGGCATGATAGCTTGCAATCATCTGCATACTTGGTAAGTCAGAGGCCCTTGACATTGGCCTTGACTTCCAAAAAATAGATGCCAAAGAGGATCAGACCCAGCACAGAGCCCTGAGGGACTCCACTAGTGAATTACCTCATTGCAGAGGTGGTATCTCCAATCCTAACTTCCTAGGGTCTGTCTGTGAGCCAGCTAGTTATCCAACAAGTTACATAGGGGTTTATGTCCAATTCTGGGAGTTTGTTTATGATGCCTGATATGGGGTATGGTATCAAATGCTTTAGCTAGGTCAAGGTAGGCATTATGCACCATTTTGCCCTCATCTATTGCCTTGGTGAACGTCTTAATGAAGTCCACCAGGTTTAGCAGGCATGACCTCTCTTTCATGAACCCAAAATAGGTCAGTTACAGTGTCTGAAGGTTTCCTATCTTACTGTTCATAAGTTCATATGTTCAAGAACTGTATTTAGGCCCCAAGGATTTAGGGAACACAGGTTCCATAAAAAGAGTGTTAAAAGCCTCTGATCCAATCCACTGATACAGATTTCTCCAAAAAAGCTCAACATTAAGTGAGAATTGTACAGAAATTGTTAAACAATTCCATGAAGTGAGTGATTGATATGTTGTCTTAATTTAAGTCTATTGATTCCAAGTCTAAAATTTAAATTATTTTGCCTTGAACACCTAGACATATCCTGAAACTTCAAATTCAACAGAGCTCTGAGTTCAACACTCCTAAAAGCCTTATAGGCAAGAATCATTTTTGCCCCTTAGGTGTCTATAATATAATGAAAATAACGTCAATACTTTAAGTTTAACAGAATAATAATGTTAAATAAATAGCAAATCTTCTTTGTGAACTTTCTTTGAACTCTTCAATTCTTACTAAATCCTTCTTTAAGTAAATACAGAGTTATTCTATTCCATTTAAGGTCTTATAAATGGCTTACATGAATTGATCATAATGTCTATGTTCCAACTGGAAGATATGTTTACAAGCGTACTCACTTGAACTAATGATTTATTAATAACAGTATCTAACCTTTTTTATAAAAAGTAATGTCATTAGAAATTGCAGTACCTAAATCTTTATACTGGGAAACCTCATCCAAATACCAGTTGTGTAAGATTGCATTCTGTCTTAACTTACATTTGCCATTACTAAAGAAAAGGCCTACATATGATGCCCATTTACTAATTGTACCTAAGTATTGATTAAATTTCACAAAATCTTTTTTATATAGCACAAACAGTTATACAATCATATGTGTATTTGTCTAACCAAAAGGACTTATATTATATAAAAAAAACAAATTCTAGAGTGTAGGACTGAGCAGACAGCTCTAAGGAACACCTTTCTGAATTCTCATTGAGGTGGAAGTATGCACTTTTAAAATGACACATTGAGATCTAGCTGAAAGTCAGATATTCATTTGATAAAGAGAGGATTACAACCCAAATCACATAGTACTTTACATATAGATGTATGTAATAAAGATTCAAATGCTTTTGCTAAATCTAAATATACCATATTACAGGAAAATCATTATCAATAGTAAGAGTAACATGATCATAAAAATTAATTAAGTTAGTCAGTACAGATCTTCCCTTTAAGAACCCATGTTGACAAATGTCTACACTATCTGGGTGACTATTCTGACATTGCATAAGATCAGTGATGCATCTCTCAAAGGAGTCACAAATTACAGAAGTGAAAAAGTGACCTGTCAC
Organism: Protopterus annectens; assembly: GCF_019279795.1. Taxonomy (NCBI): domain Eukaryota; kingdom Metazoa; phylum Chordata; order Ceratodontiformes; family Protopteridae; genus Protopterus; species Protopterus annectens. Next base: position 201,766,545 of record NC_056726.1, on the reverse strand, counting down.
AAAAGGAAATATTGTCAGCCTAGCTATCTGGAATTTTGTAAATAATTACATGTCATTTATGAATATTAATATGATTTATATAAAAGTGTGACAGAAGATGATAGTGCCAGCACAGCTATCTGGAATTTTGTAAATAGTTATATGTCATTTGTGAATATCAGCAGGATGCAATTGCTTGTGTACCACTACAGCAGAACTGTATGTATAATTGTTTAGTTGTATGTATTTTAACAGGAGATTAACTTGCAAAACTTAAGAATAGTTGAGACTGAAGTACTTTATTGCTGGGTCATATACAAGAGATGCTATCTTTCAGTTTCAAGCAACAGGAGACAGGATGTCTACACTAGGGGACTCTCTGAGTTGCCTTGAAAGAGAGAGAATTAGGCTTGATATGTAGAAGTGTGTTCTTGTTTTATGACTTCCAGGATCTGCAAACATCTGAAGGCTAGGCATTTTCACATGGAGATTTTAAATGCTAGCAGTTTCTAGCAATAGTTGTTTTGAGCATGGGACCTGAAGTCAGGTGACAAAAAAGTGATGTCATGCTGTAAGTATCCTAGAAGATTCATTCACCACACTTGCCTTGCTATGAGTAAATCAGTCTAGGGTGCAGTAATTTATTTTAGATTCAGTAAGGAATATAGTAAAGATTAGTTTAGATGTTATTTTAAATATTTCCTGTGATTCTGAACTCTGAAGTTACTATGATGATTTATTGAGTATTTTCTTGTTCTTTTTTTATTTGTTATTAAGTATATTTAAACCTTTCAATTGTGGCTGGTCTGTCTAGAGATATTTAAGCTGTTAAGAGTAGTTACATATCTATTTGGTGATACTGTGCAGGCCACTTCTTATAGCCTTGCTCTTGGTCAAATTACCATTTAGATTATTAGTAACATTACATAGTAATATTGGACACCCTTTGTTAAGGGCCTTAAAGTAGCTGATAAGAGTTGGCTGGTGGCAATAATAACTATGTTATAGTCTGCGCAAAAGGGGGCATAGCTAGTAGAACTGTGCTAGCCTTTCCCAGATGTGTGTGTGTGTATATTTGTATATAAATCAAATCTCAAAGAGTGTGTGTCAGCTACTTGGGCAGGGACACGAAGCACTGGTTGTACAGAGAGGGTGCAGGAAGTCTTGGTTTGGCAACTCAGCTGAGATCTCAACCCTATAGCTGTGCCAGTGGACAGTCTTATTGGGGATCTGGAGAAAGAGGGAGAAACCAGCCCCAGAGTGATTGTGGTCTCTGTGTGCTCTTAAGCGAAATTATACTTTACTGTTTGTGTACTTGTCATCCTCCCACTGTGTACCCCCCCCCCCACTGCTGCCAGTGGGGAGGATTGCGTCTCTGATTACTCGGCCAGTACTGGGGCATCACAAAACTTTATTTATATTAGAAGCATTACCCTTCTTAAATATTTGTGAAATAAACAGTGTTTTCCATAAAGGTGGGACTACATTATTCTAAAGAAGTTTGGCAAAAATAACAGATAAATGGGTATTAATATACTTTGCATTTTTTAAATTAGGATACCTAATATATTATCAGGACCCACAGATGTATAATTTCTAAGTTTCTGCAAAGATTTTTAAATTATTGACTGTGTATTTGCTAGATAAATACGACATATACTCAAACTTTTTCTCAAGTCTTCTTTAATATCCATATTTTACTCAAAGCTACAAAAATGATTAATACAAATATCAGCAATTTTATCTGTAGCTGTAGCAACTTCTTTATTAAATTCTATTAATGATGTAGGGTTTTTGCATCTTTTAAATGAAATGATGTAATTATAATAGGCCTTTTTCTGACTATTAGATGAAAATAACTTCATTTCGTACCTATCCTTTTGTATTTTAACTCACTCACACTTATATCATTAGTTGTGTTACTCTTCACTCAGCACTATAATGTCACTTGATAGAAATGATTCTCCCCACCATGTCCAGAGACCACATTAGCACTAAGGAAAGTCTAGCTTTTTCATGTTTCTAAAGCATATACAGATTCACAAAGGCAGTTAAAGACATGTGAGATGTGTACATCTATGAAAGACAAAAATAAATAAATAAATAAATAAATAAACTGTTCACATTTGAAACATTTGTGAAAATACTCTGTTTTACTCACACTGTATGTGCTTCTAAGTGGTGGCTACAGACAGTCCTCTCAGTAGACCCTTTTCCTTCATGATAATGTTTGAGCAACCAGGACACCAGCCAGAGATAGAAACGATGTACTGTGTGTGTTTCTTTAATATAAATGCTCATAAACATGGAAAGAAATGCACCTACTTCTCATTTCAAAATCTCCTGACCTTTCACACTGCTTCACTTCCTAATGGACAGATGTCTGTCAACCTAATTGGTTACTCTCTTATGATGTCAGACATCTGTCCCTCTCTGCAACAGACCCTGCTCATTTTGTTTTAATTTTTCATAGTTCCCATGCTGACAGAATGTTCCTGATGCCTCCTCTCTCCTTGGGATTATCTGCAGTTACAAGACAAGTATAGCAGCAAAATAACTGCCAGTAATTATTTTTAAAACATTTCCAGAGCAGGGTACCACCAGAAGGGCAAGGTGAGTAGTTAAATATGTCTTCATTGCTCCTGATTCTCAAAACATCCCTGGTATTGTTCTTTTTTTTAAACTAGTGTTTTAACGGCTAAACAATGTAAATGTGGTTGATGTCTAACCACATTTAAACAGTTGCCCTGATAACGGAAAAGTACAGTTTATAATACTGATATATTTACACTTTTCCAGATGCCAGAAACCTTATAGCCCTTGCAGAAAGATCAACTGACAAGTTTCAAGCACTCAGGAAGAGCTTTACCTGCTCCTTAATTGTTCAATGCTTCCAAAATTTTTAAATTAGCTGCCAAATAACAATAGTCACGAGTTTAGCTTTCACAGCAAGTAACCAAGGTATCTATTTGTGCATCAGAATTAATATGCACAACTCCCTCAGCAATAACTGATTTTTTTTTTAAGTTTAAGCAAGCAGTAATGATTCACCCCACCTGACTCCCTCTATATTATTTCTGCTCCCCCTTCCTTTTTTTCTCCTTTCTCAAAACTCAACCTAGTAACTCTCTTCATTTCATTTCCACTCCCTCTCCTTTTTTTCCTTTCTCATAACTCAATCTATTCACCTTTCACTGTTCTCTAATTCTACCTACCTCTCACCTCATGAAACTTTGAGTGCATAAATGCCTGCACTCCAAATTATACTTATGTACTCCATAATGCTTATGTTTTAATTTCATTCAATGCTTTGTTACAACATCTTGCTCAAATGTTGTTATTCTGTCTTTTATATTACTGCATTTTAGTAGTTTTTTGAAAACTGTATTGTATTTCTTAACTTTGTGATATTAGCTTTGTAATAATTGTATATGGAGCTTTTCTCCCCAAGCCTCCATTGAAAATGGGCTCATTTTGGCCCAATGGACTTTCCCACTTAACAAACTGCAAATAAAATAAATAAAAAAATATTTCCCAACAGTGTGCATGCTACTGTGCAAATAATATACACCCAAGGGTGTTCTGAGGCCTGAGGCCACAGGGCTTCTACAACCCTGGAACGGCATTATTTACACAGTAACACACATCCTGGAGGGCATTTTTGAGCACAGGAAATGGGCTATTTGTTAAACTGTTTTGTATTTTTTTAATATTTCTCTCTATATATCTCTATACAGTGGATATAAAAGTGTACACACCCCTGTTAAAATGCCTGTTTTTTGTGATATAAAAAAATGAGCCCACAATAAGTAATTTCAAAACTTTTCCAACTTTTAATGTGACCTATAACCTCTACAATTCAATTGAAAAACAAACAAATCTGTTAGGGGAAAAATATAAAAAATAAAAAACGTACAATAAGCTGGTTGCATAAGTGTGCACACCCATAAACTAATATTTTGTTGAAGCACCTTTTGATTTAATTACAGCATTCAGTCTTCTTGGGTAGCAGTCTATCAGCATGGCACATCTTGACTTGGCAATATCTGCCCACTCTTCCTTACACACACACACACACACACACACACACACACACACACACACACACACACACACACACACACACACACACACACACACACACACACACACGCAGTAAAAGCCCTGCTTAACAAGTGTACAATTAGCTTCCTTACTGTCTGAGCTTCACAGTACCTTAATATGCTGCAGTGAAGCATCAGACATGATTTTCAGCAGGCATTACCTGTACTTTAACACCCTGTTGGAGAATATTCATTCTCCAGTCAAGGTGCTGATGTACAGTTTGCCCATTCTCTGATTTTTATTAGGGTTTTCTTACTTGGATAAGGTGGGGTCCAGCGAATTAAATAGTGTGGGAAGAAATAGCCAGGGAAATGTTATGGCAAGGCTTGTACAGGCCCTAGGGCTGATAGCTTAGTACCAGCCTATGAACCTATGAACCTATGGAACAATACTTTGAACCAAGTTATCTTTCTTAACTTTCTTATGTGGAATTATATATTTGGCTTTATTTTTCCATTTCCGCTCCCTTTTTAATCGGGATCTGTTTCAGTTGAATTGTTAATATCAATAAGATCACCCGTTTTTCCTTACAAAATGTATCAATTGAATTACATATTTGTACTGAACATCCAGACAAATTAATATGGTTTGCCTCTGTTGGAATTTTGTTGGGACTGAGAACAATCTCTTCTAAAATGAACCATAAACTGTCACTAATAAACAGAAACATTAGAAGCATTGTTGTCACTGTTAATATCAGTAGAACTAACAATGTCAGAATGTTCACATTTAACATTGTCAGGAGAAGCATCTTCCTCTCCATTGCAAGATGAGGAACAGCATTGCTCATTAAAATTAGCTCTGTTGGTGTCTTTTTCAGCATTGCATTTGAATTTTGTAGTATTTTCTTACCTAAAATATCTTCTTGCCAACACTCAATTAATTATACTATAGTTTCAACTGCTTTACTGGTAGTACAACTGCATTCATTTAAAAATGGAGTTTTCCTTTTAAGAATGTCAGATAAATCCTTTAGCTTCTGACAATTCAAACAGATGTCATTAAGATCACAAATGATATTTAATAAAAAAAGTCTACATATTCTACATTCTAACAGAAATTTTTTACATATTATACAATGACAGATCATTAACATTCAAAAATGTATATGCTAATTGGTCAACTCACCCAGCATACTCATTGTAAATGGAGCATATACCAATAGAAAAAAGTTCGGTCACATGGATGTTTTTTCATTAATGAGCTATGAGGTCAAGAGGTAGGTACAGAGTGCAGAGAAAATACAAAGAAAATCAGGTACGTTATACAAAACTAAAGAAATGTACTCCCTGATGTTCCTTGTATTTTTGCTCTCTCTCATACCTCTAAATTGTTCGAATTTCAGATTTTAACAAAAAAAAAAAAAAGAAGCAACGGAGATCTTCCCATCTCCGTTGCTTGCTTTCAAAAGCACTGATGTACTTTGTAATCATGGGAACCTAAGTCTCATATGCATGTGCAGTATATCAACAAAGCCATAGGATACAGAAGCAAAGCAGAAGAAAACCACGGTGCCATTATACAGACATTATGTAATACATGTAAGTAATTTCTTTCTTAAATAATCATTGCATAATAGCAGTTACTAACTCCTGGGTGTGATGTATTGAAGATTTACCCTCAGTTGCCTTTGTTTAATCACAACAATTATGGGTAAATCTTAAACATACCACACCTGCTCGTCGGTTATTATTATTAATAACTCATCCAATACATAATTATTAAGATTATCCATGTTTGAAAATATGCTATACTAGTTTAAGTATGAAAACAAATGAATGCAAATAGTTATCAACCACAGAACAGAGTACAAATGAACAACAATCAATGCAGACTTCTCAGTAATCAAACCAAACTGCTCACAGGACTGTAGAGATAGTGGTAGGCTAACATAACTTGTAGAGTGCAGTTTTAAAGTGCTAACAGCCCTGAAATATAGGCTGTCAAGTCAGTCAATCCCAGGAAGCACTGGACCACAATGAAGAAAAGTATGTGTTCCCCAGGTAATAAACAAAAATAAAAGCAGACCTCTCAGTAATTAGACCAAATTACTCATGGGAGCTTAAAAACCTCAGCTTTGGCTGGCTAAGAACTTGGTTATATTCAACTGGACGTATAAAAGAATTTAAGTACCTTTATCTGCACTTTTTAAAAAAAAAATACAGTATTTAATTTGATTTAAACTGTGTTGAAGGAATATTTAACTGAACTGGCAGTTTTAACTCTGCTCATTGTTATTTGCTAGTAATTACAGGTGTGGGGGTAGCCACATTCTTTGATTTCCTGTCCTTACTTATTTAAGTGGTACAGTGTGAACTATTTCCTGCTTAAAAACCTCAGCTTTGGCTGGCTAAGAACTTGGTTATATTCAACTGGACGTATAAGAGAATTTAAGTACCTTTATCTGCACTTTTTTTAAAAAAAAATACAGTATTTAATTTGATTTAAACTGTGTTGAAGGAATATTTAACTGAACTGGCAGTTTTAACTCTGCTCATTGTTATTTGCTAGTAATTACAGGTGTGGGGGTAGCCACATTCTTTGATTTCCTGTCCTTGCTTATTTAAGTGGTACAGTGTGAACTATTTTCTGCTTAAAACCTCAGCTTTGGCCGGCTAAGAACTTGGTTATATTCAACTGGACGTATAAGAGAATTTAAGTACCTTTATCTGCACTTTTTAAAAAAAAAAATACAGTATTTAATTTGATTTAAACTGTGTTGAAGGAATATTTAACTGAACTGGCAGTTTTAACTCTGCTCATTGTTATTTGCTAGTAATTACAGGTGTGGGGGTAGCCACATTCTTTGATTTCCTGTCCTTGCTTATTTAAGTGGTACAGTGTGAACTATTTTCTGCTTAAAAACCTCAGCTTTGGCCAGCTAAGAACTTGGTTATATTCAACTGGACGTATAAGAGAATTTAAGTACCTTTATCTGCACTTTTTCTTTTTAAATACAGTATTTAATTTGATTTAAACTGTGTTGAAGGAATATTTAACTGAACTGGCAGTTTTAACTCTGCTCATTGTTATTTGCTAGTAATTACAGGTGTGGGGGTAGCCACATTCTTTGATTTCCTGTCCTTGCTTATTTAAGTGGTACAGTGTGAACTATTTTCTGCTTAAAAACCTCAGCTTTGGCCGGCTAAGAACTTGGTTATATTCAACTGGACGTATAAGAGAATTTAAGTATCTTTATCTGCACTTTTTTAAAAAAAAATACAGTATTTAATTTGATTTAAACTGTGTTGAAGGAATATTTAACTGAACTGGCAGTTTTAACTCTGCTCTTCAGTTACTCCCACCCGCCCTCCCTGTTTTTGTTTTGGTGTTAATCTTAGTGGCCTTGAAACTGCCCATGCCTCAGCCTGCCTCTGGGCCCATCTCATTTGCTCACTCAACTGAGTGCAGTGAGATCATATTCTTATTTCAGGCACTCCTACTGTGTACAAAGAGAGCATATGGGAAACAGACAAAAAATATTAAGCTTATTTCCTGCCTTTCCTGTTAAGTGGTATAGACTATTTGTTGGCTTCTGAGCCCCCAAGCCCTTCTGTGTTTGAGGGAAGCCTTCTAGTTTGTTTTTTTCTTATAACTAGCCAGTTTTCTAGTTTCAGCACTCAAATCTGTTTCTTTGATATCAGCACTTGTTCAGATATAAAAAAAAAATTCATCTGCTTTTACTGTACTTGTGTTTCTACCTACTTCATTTTACTTTTGCATCAATGGGAAAATACAATCTAAAATCCATAGGAAACCCACTTTTTCTAATAATTATCTGGATTTTTCTAGCTGCCATCCTCCCAAAGTAAAATACAATGTATTCAAAGGCCAATGTATACGAGCTGCTAGAATGGTTTCAGAAGAGGAAGAATTGCATAAGGAACTAACTCTAATTCAGGAATTTTTTAGACAAAGAGGATATCCTCCTGATATGATGGAAGAAGTGGTATCATATGTTATTAGTCAATGGGGTATAAAATACAAACCATTACTGGGATCAGGAGATATTCAAAATAATCCCATCCTCAAAGAACATGGAGTCAATTCAAGTTTTCAACGAGCATGCATTATACCATATTGCTTAGGTGCAGACAATATTAAAAGAATTATTTTTAAATTCTGGCACCTGATAAGTAATGATCAGGCTCTAGTAAATGTATTAGGTACAAAACCGAAATTTGTTTATAGGATGGGATGCAATCTGAAAAAACTATTAGAACAACACCATAAGATCAAAAGAGGGTGTTTGACTAATATTAGAAAGGTTACTAGTAGGAAGTGTGGTTTTTGCAACTATTGCAAATATATGTCCAGTGAGAACAGGATACATTTGAACAACGGACACAATAGTATTATAGTATGTAAATCTGGCAATTGCAGTACCAAACAGGTTATATACCTGGCTAAATGTGATGTTTGTTCAGCGTTCTATGTAGGTAGAACTGAACGTTATTTGAAAAAAACGCATTTACGACCATATGTATAGTATCAGGACCAAGGATACAAATAACGCCTTATACAGACATATAGAGGCAATGGGTGCACAACACTCTTTCAAATTTGTTATTTTAGAAGTGATTTCAAATGATCCCAGAGGGGGTGATCTTAAAAGCCTTATAGCTTTTAGAGAAACTTGGTGGCAATTATACCTTGATGCCACCAATCCACCTGGCCTCAACGAATGTATTTCAATCAAATCATTACTTTTATGAAACATTTTATGATTTGAATAACTTTTATTATTCTTATTATTTTTATTTCAATAGTTGTATTGCATTTTTTATGTATGGCATACATTTTTTAATACTTTTTAAACAATTTCTTAAGGAGATTTTTATGTCTTATATTTCATATATATATAATATATATAAATTAATATGGAATTTCATACAATATATTACACTGTATTATATACTATTCATTCAATAAATTTTATATAATTTTGCATACACATATAATTATAATATTGATAAGTCCTGTTGTTTACACATTATTTTATTCTATTTTAATGTTTTTACACACATCATTTTTATTTATTTACTTATTTATTTAATTATATTTAATTATCTTTACTATATATACATCCAGTCATATATTCTTATCGTTAGACTTTTTACTATTGTCTTATATTAGATTATTCTTGTACTTCGGTACCTGTAGGAGTTCTATATTATATTATAGTATTTATTTACTTTATTTATTCTAGTTTACAATCAATACCCAACATACATGAAGAGATGGTAAAGGTTTTGGTGCATATCCATATTTTAAGTTTATAGTATTTTGACAGATTTAGTATATTTTATTTGCAGATCTGAATCTTTCATATATTCTGCATATTCATATGCAATGAGTTGTTTTGTTTGTATGTCTTTTACGTATAAGTGCATATATTTTTCACACGGACAGTAATAGGTTACGCTATTGCATTACTTGCAACTGCAGTGTATCTTTAAATCACAATTGAGTCCTTTTGGCGCCAAAAAATTTATTTAAAGAGTTATTGATGTTTTTTTTCCTTTAGTTCTGAGGAAGACCAGATAATTGGTTGAAAGCGCTAAACTAGTTCTGAATTGGCGTCTTTTTATTTATTTTTTCATGTTGTGCACGATCAATGTTTGATGTAGCAGGCTGATGTGTGGAGTTTTCCATTCCTCATTATCCCTGCAGTCTCGTCCGTGATGTTTTATGGTGTGTCAGTTTGATGTCGAACAATAAATCGTGAGTTTTACTTCACTTTCTCGTGGATCATTGTGTCGTACAACGCTGATTGGTGGGAGCAAAGTTTTTGTTTTTGGTATCATCTTAAAAATACTCAGTTGTATTTATTACTGCTTGGTGTAACTCATTCTAAGCCTTTTGGTTTAAACACTTGGGCTTTGGACCAGTTGTTTTGCACTGAGAGGGTTTGTGGTCTGCACTGTTGTGGCAGAATAGGTAGCTTACATCCTTATAGGTTGGGAACTGCTGCTTGAGGACTCAGTGTCTGTTATTCTAAAAGTGTATTAATTCTGGTTTAAGCACTTGGGCTTTCAGGCCAATTATTTTACATTAAGAGGGTTCGTGGTCTGCACTCTTGCGGGAGGAGAGGCTGGACTCTGCCCTTCTGAGCTGGGAATTTCTGGTTAAAGGCTTATAGTGCATGTATATCTGAACTGCTTCTTACTGAAGTTGGTGCGCCTTGTTTGCTGTGGCATAGACTGGATACGGGCCTGCTGGATCTAGCTTTGTTTGTGTAACTTTAGCACTAATCCAGACATTCTCTAAAGTATTCAATTGTATTTATTACTGCATGGTTGTAACTTGATTAAAGTGTAGCTATCATTCTAAGTCTTTTGGATTAAGCACTTGGGCTTCAGACCAGTTGTTTTACATTAGGAAGGTTTGTGGCAAGCACTGTGGTGGCAGGACAGGTAGCTTTCATCCTTCTAAGTTGGGAACTGCTGATTGAGAGCCCAGTGTCCAAGTGTATTAGTTCTGGTTTAAGCACTTGGGCTTCAGGCCAGTTATTTTGCATTAAGAGGGTTCGTGGTCTGCACTCTTGTGGGAGAAGAGGCTGGACTCTGCCCTTCTGAGCTGGGAATTTCTGGTTAAAGGTTTATATTGCCTGACTATTTGAACTGAATCTTACTGAAATTGGTACACCTTGTTTGCTGTAGCATAGACTAGATCCAGGCCTGCTGAATCTAGCTTTGTTTATATACTTGTTGTTTGTTTGCTTGTTATTTCTCTGGAACGCTAATTCCACCTAATACGCGGCTTCTCAGCGCTTCTGTGGATCACTACTGATATCTGCCTTGCTTACTGTACTTATTTCCTTGTTTCACTTGAAAGAAAGTTACTGTTTGTCGTTTTTGCATTTAGTTACTTGTAACACATTGCACTCAAGTTACCTGGCACTTGCTCTCTAAAGCAATTATATAAGTCAGCACTAAAAATTAAAAGCACTACACCCTCACTCCCCACTGGCCCTTGTTTTCAATTATTAAGGAATTCCCAATATTATTCTAGCATGTCCAAAGGTCAGTTGTCAATCTCCTCTCTGGTCCAGCTGGTGAATCTGGGAATCTTGAGGCAATGTTTTAACTGCCTCATGTACACAGACAACCCTCTCCTCCTCCCACATAACACAAATACTTGTGAGAGATGCAGCTATTTAGCCAAACTGGAGGCTGAGCTCTCTCAACTCAGGACTGGCAAGATCAGACAGGAGGAGAAGGCAACTACACACACCACAAAACCAGCCTCACATAATGCTACCACACCACTGAATCAAACGCATAAACACACAAAGACATACTCGGAGGCTCTGAATAAAAATTTACCTAAACAGCAGAGGCCTCCAAAGCAGACACCCAGACAACTGCTACCTCAAGACACCCCACAAGCAACACATAAACCACAAAATCAGTGTGCAAAGCAGTCACAGCCCTTAAGGCCAAATACAACACCAAACATACTTGTCATAGGTGACTCCATAGTCAGACACACTGACGTCCCACTCACCAGGCTGAACAAGGAGAGGGTCACAGTAAGCTGCCTATCGGGCGCTAGAATCCGCCACATAACACAAGCACTCGGGTCACTCCACGGCAAGTACAAATATGACACAGTCATTGTCCATGCTGGTGTGAGCGACCTGAGACGTACCTCCCTGGACTACATGAAAAGAGACATAGAGGAGCTCTCTGATTATGTAGCCCAGGCAGGTATGACCCTGACCCTGAGCAGTATCCTTCCTTCACCAAGAATGATGCCACAATATAGAGACAAGATGATCAGCTTTAACAATTGGCTTAATGTCTGGTGTCATTCAAAGGGGATCCAGTGTCTGTCTGCCTGGGATGACATGCTTGACAAGCCACGCAGCTTCGCAAGGGATGGCTTGCACCTGTCACCCGTGGGATTCTTGATATTGGCTAAGGCTCTTGCCACCCCCATAGTGCCTTTTTTAGGCAAGGCTCAAATTCTAAACCTACCACCCTAGAAAACAAAAATGGGAAGAAACTGAGGGTAATGCTGCTCAATGCCAGAAGTCTAAATCTCAAAATGCACGCACTCGAGGCCCTTCTCAGTATGGAGAACATTGATGTCTGTGCTGTAACTGAAACCTGGTTCAAGGCTCCTGAGAGCACCCCAGCACTATTAGGTTTTACCTCATATCATGTGTTCCGGCCCCAAAACCCGGACCACACCACAAAAGGAGGGGGTGTATCTATATTCATAAAGGATACCCACACCTCCAGGTTGGTGGCAACGCACGAAGCTTTGGAAACCATCCAGGTGCAACCAACCATAGGCAAAACTGCTCTACAAATTGTAGCATGCTACAGGCCACCCTCTCAAACTCAGGAACCCCACACAGCCTTCCTGAAGACACTGGAGGGAATAAATGTATCTCCAAACACCATCATATTAGGTGACTTCAACTACCCGAATATAGACTGGGAACATTACTCAAGCCCTAACTTTCTAGCCCAATGGTTCCTGGAGTTCATAAATTCAAATGCCATAGAACAGCTAGTCACTGTTCCCACGAGAGGAGAAAATATACTAGATCTCATTATCACAAACATGGGAACAAAATGCTCCACACTGGAAGTATATCCCTCATTGGTGAGATCTGATCATAAACTAATCTCACTGGAAATCCACATCCCGCCTCCACCCCAAACAAAAAAGACCACAGTGAAGAACTTCACTAAAGCAAACTTCACACTACTCAAGACTGGTGTGGTATCCTTCAAGGCCCCTGAGCCAGTGGAAACCACAACCCAAGCTGCGGAAGCCCTTACAAATGCCTTCTATGAACACCTCCAGGACTGCATGGATCAGGCCATCCCAAATAAAACCAAGACTCTTTCCACAAAGGCAAACGTCCAGTCTGGTGGACCCCAGCCATTAACAAACTTTACAATAAGAGGAGAAAGCTATTACATGATAGAACAAAATCCATAAAAGGGAAGTCACCCCTGATCATTATTAGTAAAAAAATACGAGCACTCATAAAATCAACTAAGGCCAATTTTGAGAGAAAAATTGCCATGGATTCAAAGGACAATCATAAGGCCTTTTTCAGCTATGTTAGGAACCTGGGTGGAAACTCCCAGATATGCTCAGAATTAGTCCAAAATTATACAAAAATCACTGAACCCACAGACATTGCCAACATACTGGCAGACAGGTTCAGTGCAAACTTCACCCCTCTCCCCTAAAGGAGAGATAACTATCCCAATGGAGTGTAGCATCCCAGACATCTCAAATGCGCAGGTGAAAGCTGCTCTCTCTAAAGCTAAAAACACAGCATCAATGGAACCAGATGGTGTCCCCGGCTGTGTGCTACACGAGCTAAATGAGGAATTAAACCCGCACATAAGGCAGCTGTTTAATCTCAGCCTTACCACAGGATACGTGCCCAAGGAGTGGCGTACGGCAACTGTGGTCCCTCTCCACAAAGGCGGTGCCTCTACGGACCCTGGTAATTACCACCCCATAAGCTTAACAAGTCTAGTCTGCAAAGCTATGGAGAGGATCATAATGGAGCTCATAAACAAAGATATAGGGGACTTGCAGACATTGGACCTGACCCAGTTTGGCTTCGTCAAGGGCAGATCATGCCTTTTGAACTTGGTCGACTTCTTCGAAACAGTCACCAAGGCCATTGCTGAGGAAAAGGCAGTCCATACAGCCTACCTTGACCTTGCAAAGGCTTTCGACACAATACCCCACTCGGGTATTGTAGAAAAACTTACCAGCTTAAATGTAAACCCATATGTCACAAGATGTGTTGCAAACTGGCTTAAGGACAGAACCCACAGGGTTAGAGTTGCTGACGCTATGTCAGACTCCAAGCCGGTCACAAGTGGTGTCCCACAGGGCTCGATCCTTGGCCGCCTATTGTTCGGCATCTACTTCTCAGAAGTACAGGCCAACATGGGAGGACTTTGGCTGACAAAGTTTGCAGACGACTGCAAACTGGGTGCCATAGTTGAAAGTGCATCGGACATGGATATCCTTCAGAAGGGACTCACGGAAACAGATAGCTGGTGCCAGAGCCATGGCCTGAAGTTAAACGCCAAAAAATGTATAGTCATACCCTTCGGGAAAAACAAGGTAACCCCAAGCTACCATATAGGTGGCAATCCACTAAGCACAGAAGAGTTTATCAGGGATCTGGGGACCCAGGTTGACAGTGGCCTTTCTTTTGACACTCACATTGCTAAAGTGGTTAGAAAGACCTTCTACATTGCCCACCTGATCATGAAGGGATTCACATCCAGATCTAGTGAGGTCATTGTTCCCCTGTACTCTTCACTTATCAGACCAATGATCGAGTACAATGCCCCATTCAGGATGTATCTCACTCGACATCTGCAGCAATTGGAGAGACCCCAAAAGTTCCTCACCAAAAGGATAAAGGGACTCCAAAATCTGCCATATGCTGCCAGATTGAAGAAACTCCAGTTCTATTCAGTCGCATAACGTCTGCTCAGAGGTGACATGTGCCTGACATACAAGGCCATGTCCAACCTGGAATTAATGGACATGCTCCACCTCAAAAAATCCAAATCCACCAAAACCACTAGAGCAAGCGACTTAAACCTTAGCACGGATATAAATAGGACGTGCTGGAGGGATAGATTTATCACTCAGAGACTCCCTATGCTGTGGAATAAAATCCCGGTCCATGTGAGGCAGAGTACCTCGCTGGCTCTGTTCAAGAGAAATCTTGACCTGTGGATGGGAGATCGTAGGTTTACCCCGGGAATCATCTCTGTGTCACTGCTGGACAGAGGCACAACAAACTAATGGGCACAGTATTTTTTCATATAAGGGGTGGCGTAAGCCACAGAACTTTGGGCTAGGCTTATAAATGCCTTAGGGCATATAGCCTAGTATAAACCTATGAACCTAGGAGTATAGAAATAATGCAAGGCTAACACCCACTAGTAGAGTATCATTTTTAAAGTGCTTACAGCCCAGAAATATAAGCTATCAAGACAATCAACCTTAGGAAGTAACCACCAGCAAAGAAGAAAATAAATACTACAAAGCTCATAATTTCCATGACAGTTCTTTCCATTGGTTTGCATATGAGACTAGAAAAACTACTGGGTCTGTAGTTCCTGAAATCCGTTGATGGTCTAACCTTGTACAGACGGATGACTGTTGAAGTTTTCCATTCACATGGCAGGAAGTCTGTGCAGAGTCTTAGCTGAATAGTGATTTCAGTAGGCCTGATATGGCATATTTCAGGCTATTTAGGAAGTATCCAGAGATATTATCAAGGCCCATCAAAGCTGTATTCTTGGCCTTAGAGAGTGATCTATGACCTGTCCCCTTCTGATAGTTGGAGGGTCTATGTTAATTGGTACCTCTTGAGGATGGTTGAGATCAGAAGGGGCTAAAGCCGGTGCTGTATTTATCAGCCAGAAGACTCATTATATCTCCTGGTTTCATAAAAGTGGTCCCTTTTACCACCAGTTTGGCACACTGTTATTTGTTGCCTTTGAGATCTCAGACATAGCTAAAGA
The DNA here is from genome assembly GCF_019279795.1 of Protopterus annectens. Lineage (NCBI taxonomy): Eukaryota > Metazoa > Chordata > Ceratodontiformes > Protopteridae > Protopterus > Protopterus annectens. The sequence goes on along the minus strand of NC_056726.1, from coordinate 201,750,925 downwards.
TGGCCTGATGGCTGTCCTTGACTTGAGATGTTATCTTTACTTCAAAATTTTCTTTGATGTCTATTCAGTTTGCTGAGAGAGTTTTTTAAATTTTTAGTGTTACACTTCCTAATTTTAGCTATGACTTTTTTCTTTTGTTATACAACCTGTACAGTTTTACATTCCATCAGGGTGGTTTGTTTTTTGAGTTACTTTCAGGCGTATGTCTGGTAGGCACAGCAGTCTCTATTCATCCACTGACTTTGCTGTACAGAGCTTTTGTGAATAATTCTGCATAGGCTGCTGTGTTATCTCAGTTTCTACAGGACTGAAATTTTGACAGGTTATCACTTAAAAAAATGAAGTTTGCCTTGGAGTAGTTTCTAACTGTTTGCTAGGGTTACAGAACTGATTCTTATTTTGAAGGAGACTGTTGTGTTCTGAGCTTACCAGTGAGGACACAACACTGGGGTGTGGGGGGGGGCAGGATTCTCCCATATTTGTCACTACCAGGTCCAAAATATTTGTACCTCTACTGGGTATGTGCACTAACTGGTCCAAGGCATTTTTGTTTACAAAGTCTATAAATCTCTGCCAGCAGATCAGAGGTTGTGTAGAATTCCTAGTTTATAGAGACATAATTATAGTCTCCATGAGTATGGTGTTTGTTTTAATGGTGAGCATCTCCAATATGTGTAAGTATGAGCTATAAGGTTTATATGCCATAGAGGGTGAGCTATAGCTTGCTAGGGTATGGTATGATATTTTATCCATGGTAATCTGGATATGGAGGAACTCCAGTAAATCATCCTGTTTAACTGACTCAGAGGTATGTTTGTTATTGATGTAGATCAAGATACTCCACCTTATCTCCCTGCCTGTGCAGTTGGAGGTCCAAATATGTGGAAGGCACTGAATCATTGCACTGTTAGGGTACTCTGTGCTGCTTTAATATGATGTCTCCATAACTGAATGGATGTCCACGATCTCCAAGGTGAGGAGACTCCTGACATTGAGCTGTAACACCACAACTAGCTACAGAGTTGGACAGCAAGGCATGTCCCAGCCATGAAAATAAAAGAAAGATGCAAGTAAAAAATATTAAAAGTTGAAAGGGAAGGGGAAATCAATATTTATTAATGAATTTTTTTCATGCCTTACAGTCGAATGGGGAATCTGAGAATATATGATAGCTAAATGTACAAAATGGATAACTGGTCTTGAAATTATTATTTTTTAGTATCATCATCACCATTATTAGAAGTAGTAGTATACGTAAAAAAAAAGAATCTGCCAGTTTTGGGACCACTGAGTCTTCTCATGGATGGATTATTTTTTTCAATAGGTAATAAGCAGACTAAGTCACGCTTATCATATAATGACAGGCCTTCAGTAGTTTTTGGCTTTATGGAAAAAATCCAACATATCACTGCACTTTGTTGACACAGAAAACAAAACTCTATACTAAGACTTCCTTTTTGCATTCTTTGCTGCCAAGGAAACAAAACATAATAAAGCAAAATAAAAGCATCTAATACTATAGGATGAGACATACTTACTCCTACTTACAGCAACAAGGCCCCTAAATGATTCTGACAGTTCACAAGGTTTTGATGTTTTCAACCACGAAGTCTACTCCAGTAATTTTAACTTTGAGTGACATTAATGATAATGCCGTATGATCTTTGATGGCCGCAGTTCAACATTTGATAAGTAACACCATTCTGACTTCCCCCTTTTCTTAGTTGCAGTAGAGAAAGTGCCTAGAATGAACAAGACAAGAGCACCTCAGCTACCCACATTTTAAAAGCCTTTTGACAACAAAATGATACTGACAGTAACCGTCTGACATCAGTTGCCTGTGTTGGAGCACCCAGCTGCTGTTAGTGTTCTCCCGTCTTCTACATGCTGTACAAATAACTTGTTTAGGACAAGTAATATGTGATGTATCTCAGGCAGATAACATTGGAAAGTAATTATTGTCATTACTTTTGCTTCACACTGTACTTATTTTAATCCAAAAGAATTACACACTGCTGTATTAGTACACACTGCTCTTAATGAATAAATGCAATGCTGTGATTTCCATAACAATGTTGTTTGATAGGGGTGATATGTTTGCTGTTAAACATTTAGTCATTGATAAGAAAAAAATTAAAGACATAAATAGTGTTCTTATACTAAAAAATCAGATGTCTGCTTGATATATGCATAGTGTGATGCTGTGCCTCTAAATATTTTCCTGCAGTTGTTTTTTTTGCCTTTTAAACCCTTTAACATAATACAATGCCTGCACACATTCATGTCTATATAACACACACAAGCACACATATGGGTGTATGTGTATATATATTGAAAATACCTGTTAAAGACATCGTAGATACTGATATCTTTACATGGAATCCACATATGTCAACAAGTAACTATGTATGCACAGAGAAACAGCCTCATTGCATGCAAAAACAAACCAACAAACAAAAAAATAACAATTTTTTGTAGGGGTCTAACCTCTCCTGTACCCCCTGCTGATTACATATGCCAATTGTGAGATCTCAAAAACATGGGGTAAAGGCATATTCCCCAACCCCAGGAACTGTTTGATCTTGGATTCCTGTTGGCCAGCAGTTTAGTGGAACATAAACAGTGAGCTACACAGCTGTTGACCAAGCACACATTTGACCAATAGGACGGAACCTCTAGATAGATAGATAGATAGATAGATAGATAGATAGATAGATAGATAGATTAATAGATAGATTAGATAGATAGACAGATAGATATCTATATATTATATATATATATATATATATATATATATATATATAAATATGTGTGTGCATATATATATATATATATATATATATATATATATATATATAAATATGTGCATATATATATATATATATAAAGGTATATATATTATATATATAGAGAGATATATAGATATAGATATATAGATATAGATATCAATATAGATACATTATGTGCATGTGTTCGTGTGTGTGTGTGTGTGTGTGTGTGTGTGTGTGTGTGTGTGTGTGTACAGATATGTCTATGTGTGTGTAGGTATGAGATATAATAAATGAAATATCTGATGCTCTGTGTTTTAGGAATGAGTTGTAGGATGGGTGGTGACATCACAAGTCACTAAATGAGTTTCCACACATCAGGGCATTAGGAATCAGTTTGACAATAAGTGATGAAGCCACAAATCAATGAATCAAACTCCTATACCCTGGAGTAACAAATGTTTAATTTACTGCACCTATGACCAAATATATTCTATTTGTTCTGTTTTGTTTTTTGGTTAGCTTTTTGTGTGAAAATTTATTTTCAATCGCCTTTTTTTTACATAAGAAAACTTACCTATGCTGTACTTAGTTTTTTTGCTTTGTTTTATTTTGCCTAATACAACTTATCAATGCTGTACTTATTTTATGTTTTTTTTGCGTAAGAAAACTTAACAGTGCTGTACTTAGATTTCTTTTTTACGAACAGGGATATACCACAAAACCAGGTAATTTCTTATTTAGTTTTTTTTTTGTCAGATTCATAGTTTCAGAGGCAATTACTAGTACTTGCAGTACAAACCAATAAGAAGTTCAGCCCAGTCTTCCATTACCCCAGTCTAACTAAGTGACTTCTTAGAGTACCACAACAAGTACTAGTTGTACTGATACATGTGTGTGCCTGTTATGGATACGAGTCAAGCTAGTAGTCTTAATGCATTATATATATAGCAATTCTGTCTAGACTGACAGCAGAGAACTCATATGACCACTGTTTATGTTTTCCATGGATAGACCAGGCATTCTGACTCAGCAAAGAACCAGCAAAATAAAGTTTTTCATTTTTGCCAGAATGACTCCAGATGTAATTAGATAACATAACTTGGGGCATGACAGATCCCAGGACTAGCACTATAACAAGTTTTGTACACTTTTCTGTTTCCCCTTTGCACAACACTTCTACAATAACATCAGTTATTGCTGGGTCAGGCCAACAAGCTGAGGTCAGTACCTGCCCATGGTTAGATGATGAAGCTACTTTGCTCTACTTTCATGGTGAATTTCTTGACATCCACTTATCTAGCACACAATACACAGTATTCTGACTGGATTTTTGATCATAACCAACTTAGAATATGTTCAGGACATGAATGTTAAGAAATTCACTGTTGAGATGAATCTTGACATCCATGTAGAAAACATATATTAAAAGAGGGTTATAATTGGAAGGACACAATCATAAGTCCCTTGTAGTGCATGTTTTATCAGCTCCCATCCACTTTGAAAGAGAGAGAGAGTAGGAGCTCTGTTTTGCAGCACACTTACAGCTTCCACACAGTACTCACTACAGAAGTGCAAACATTTCAAACTAAAGGAAAAAAATGCTAAATAAGGTATTTATAGTTTAGCAGCTTTTAAACATCATTTGCACTAAGCATCACTCTTTTGAAGTGTTGTCTGACTGCTGTTAATGTGCAAGAGACAGTGAGGGGTGCTTACCAAGTCTGCCTTTTCACTGATTTTGGAGCATAATTGCAGAGCTCCATGAAGTACACCTTGGTTTTACTCAGGGACTCAAGCATAATCTTCTGTATTATGTAATTGCTCTAATAATGTACAATAAAGCAGCAGTACACATTGTGGCCAGCTGCAATATAAGGATTAATCACAGAATATACAAATGAACATGTGAATAGCTGAGGCACATGCTAATGAGGTGAAACAGCACAGCAGAGCAATTTAGAAATGTATAATGTGAGCTTGATCACATCACACTCACTTTCTCTCTGAATTCCAATGCATACTGCAATTCAGCCATGGGGAAACTTTGAAAAATGTTAGTGGGTGCAACAGTTATTATAAATCTGTATATGTGTTGGTGCTGTTATGTGGCAAAATGAACTTTCCCTCACCCTACCAGTCTCCCTAGGAGTACCACAAGGCTCCATCCTGGGGCCACTTCTTTTTATCCTCTTCACTAATCAGCTCCCAAACAGTATTCCTGAAGCCTCAATAGTGCAATATGCAGATGATACCACCATAATATATGCAGCCAAATAAATTAACATCCTTAACTCCCTTACACAAGAATGTTTTTTTCTAGCAGAAACTTGGATTACAAACCAACGGCTCATTCTGAACCCAAGTAAAACAAAACTAGTACTCTTTAGCTCCCAAAGAGCCAAACCTCCCACTGATTCTTTCTTCATCTCTTCCTTTAACAAGATGACAATCACCCCCACAAATCATACCAAGCTCTTAGGTGTTGAAATAGATAATCACTTTAGATTTGACCTACATATTTCTATAACCATAAAAAAGTACATAAAAAACGTGGCCTACTGTATCGCAATAAAAAACTCCTCACTGACCACACCAAAACTACAATAGCAAGAACTCACTTACTATCCCCCCTACTTTATGTCTCCCCCATGCTTACAAATCTCCGCAAATCTGACCTAAACAAACTTGATAGTTGTTATAATAAGATAGCAAAATTCACTACAACCTCTCCCATCAGAACACATCACTGTGAATGCCTAAAAAAACTCAATTGGCTAGAACTACCACTACTGCTTCAACTCAATCAACTATCACTAGCCCACAAAATAATACATAACTCTGAAAACACACCAGCCCTACAAAATCTTTTGCAACCCTATACAACCGTCAGGCCCTTGAGGTCTAGCACACAAAACCTCCTCAAAGTAACCAAATATAACAATGAAGCTGGTATGTCTGTCTCCAGCCACTTTATAGCAAAAACCTGGAACTCCCTCCCTGCCCACATAACTGACAACAAAATCCCATCACAGTTCAAGAAACTTGTTAAAACTCACTTTTTGAATAATTGACTGTGCTCCTGTATCCCCCCTGGCTAATGTCTCATTAGAAAACTTCACCTAATTTAAGTAATTCTGCTAAGCCAACCAATCATAGTACGGTACCCACTTAGGACTGTTAATCTACTGCTCATCCCATCTCTCCAGGAGTTAGGGAAAACTACCCCAGCAATTCTAAGCTCTCCATAAGCAACTAAAACCAGAAGAAGACATATCATAAATCAGTTTGTTATCCTTCTCAACTAAACCCAGGCGAAGACATATAGTGAATCAATTTTTTATCCTTCTCAACTATAGCGAGCATCATCTGCTCTCTCAGAGCCTTATTCTATGTTTCTCTGCTTTTACTCTGATAGTAAATCGATCACAGGAATCCTAAACTTAGGAATATCTTCTAAAATGTAATATTATATTGTAGAGAATGAATGTATTGTATCTGTTAGTTAATATGTATCTCAAAGTTTCTTCTATGGAAATTGTATGTCAAAAGTCTGTCTTTAAAACTATGTCTTGTAAAAAATTGTTCTCTTGGAGATTTGTCCCCAGGTCTCCACTGAAAATCGACTTGCAATCCAGTTGGACTCTCCCAGTCAACAAATGTAAAATAAAAAATAAATAAATACATAAATAAATATGCATCAGGTTCTCATACAAGGTGTTGCTACTACTGCTACCAAACCTCTACCTAGAAGGTATAAGGTGTTCTGACAATGTTTGATTAACGAAAGACTTCCACAGTTAAAAACAACCGACCCAAAAAAGTAATGAAACTGTCTTTAATGGACGTAACAAGGATGAAAAACCAAACAGCAGTCAAAATTGAATCAAACGCTTTCGCCTGGTTAATACCAGGCTTTATCAAGATGTATACTAAAAAAACACAATGCTTTATATAGTCATTTACTAGTCACATGACTTATAATTAATTAGAACTGCAGATTCAATTAATTATGTTCTTAACGATGTCTTGACATGTTATTTATGTAAACCTTAAAACCTTATGCTAAAAACCAATATTTATAAACCAATACTTATAACACATGTAATGTTTAAAAACCTACCTATGCATAAAATTGAAAAATATATATATATATATATATATATTAACATACTAGTGAAATGTTGTTAAAAAATTCTTGTAATTTCATACTCAAGTAAAACATCTTAAAAATGAACATATTCAAGTTAAAACATGCTGAACACCCGCACCTGACGTGCAGTGCAAATGTAAAATTAATAGAATTTGTAACCGTCAAATCTGTTAATAAATACATATACAAAATATGCACTGCAGTAAAATATAATATTATTCAGTATGTGTGTGATAAAAACATTGTTGTTATAATCTAGCCCTCCTCATTTTTAGTACACTACTAATACTAACATTGTCATTAAGCCCTGGGGGTCTTGTGGCATTTAACGTCAATTGCCACAACAATTCTTTATATTCCAGCGATGTTTCCCAATCTCCCCCTCGTGGGTTCTGTGCTACCTGTTCTAAAACAATAAATTTCAACTGCATATTTGAGACATCGTACAGATGTTCGTAAATTATTTTCCTCAAAGATCTCTCAGTCTTACCAATGTAAAAACTGAGATATTGAGTACATCTTCCGAGGTACACTACGCCTTTAGTCCCACAGTTGTAATATCCCATTGATTTAAATCTATATTTTCTTGAAGCAATGTGCAAGCTGCTGTCATTAATAATACATGAACATTGCTTGCATGCCCCACATTTATGTGTACCTAATCTAGTGCTAGATTGTGTGTGACTCATATAAAACTGCCTCTCAAATAACCCCTAAAGGTTAACATTTCTCCTGTTCACACATTTAGGTTTGTCGGATACTAGTTTGTTTATATCTTCCTGCAATGTTAGCAATGGCCAGTACCTTGACAATATCTTTTCCACTTGTAAAGAGTCTTTAGTGAAAGTTTGAATAAACACATTGTGTGTGTCAAATTGAGCCTCTTGTTCTACATGTCTGTCCGTCTCTACACCTACACCCAGTAGAGGAAAATATTTATTTTTTCCATTGATTATAACCTCCTGTGCTAGATTATTAACCAGATGAACTGGGTAACCCCTTTCCAAAAATAATTTTTTTAGAAAATACACTTCTTCCATAAATAGTTCTTCTGTGCTGCACATCCTGGATGCCCTAATGAACTGTCCCTTTAATATACCTTTTTTCTGATGAAAGGGGTGCCCACTGTCAAAATGGAGGTAGGAGTTGGAAAAAGTGCCTTTTCTGTAAATTTTTAATTGAAAAGTACCAGTATGTTGATTTTTAAACAGGGAAACATCCAAATAATTCAGGACATCCTCACTAGCGTTATGTGTGAAGGCTAAAAAATGTGTAGAAGAATTAATGTGAGTCATGAAGTCCATAAAATCTTTAAGACTTCCCTTCCATAACAAACATATATCGTCCAAGTAACGTTTGTAATGGGTAATAAATTTTGACCAGGGGGTTGAAAATATAAATTTGTTCTCCCAAAAATGGAGTACAATGTTGGCATAAGACGAGGCACAAGGAGCACCCATGGCCACCCCTTTCTTTTGCCTAAACAGTTCTCCATTAAAATAAATGAAATTGTTTTCAAGGATGATTTCCATGAATTCAACTAACAGTCTAATGGTGTTCGGGCTGAATCCAGAAAGTGAACACAAGACCTCATTGAACCATTCTAAACCAACAGTATGAGGGATACTGGGAAACAACTCCACAATGTCAATGGTAATCATAAGGTTAGTTAAATCGTAAAAATTGGTTTGGATACCTCTAAGAAACTCCCAAGAGTCTTTACAGATATGCTCCAGAGATAAAACTAACTTCTTGACAGTTTGGTTGATAAATTTATCAAGTGGTTCCACAATACTACCTGCACCTGCAACAATCTGCCTAAATTTTAGGGGATCCAAGCCTTTGTGAACCTTAGGGATCCCAAAAATCACCGGTGTAATGGATTTGTTAACATGCAAAAAATTAAATAACTTCTCATTAATGGCTCCTTGCATCAGGTGGTCATATAATAAGTATTTAATTTTAGAATAAGCTATGTTAGTCTCATTAATTGAGACCACCCCATACTGTCCAGTATCTTGCAACATGTTGTGCATGTATGTGTCATAGGCCCAATTGTACATTAAAACCACCCCTCCCCCCTAGTCCGGTTTCATAACTCAGACACCCTCTTTCTTAAGAAAATTAATCAGCTGATATAACTCAAAATCCAAATTAGTAGGTTGAGAAGACATGTTACTAGAATATTGTTTTCTTAAATCCATTTCGACTAGTTCTTCAAATATCTTTAGAGCTCGGTGTGTAGGAGGGTTTAATGTGCTAGATCTTGTGAAACCTTCATTTAAATGTGTTTGTCCCTTAAATTGAATAGTCAAATTCAAACGTCTAATAAAAAGCTTTAAATCTAATAAAGTCTTAGTTAAATCTAATGAACGCAAAGGAACAAATTGGAAGCCTCTGGTAAAAAGCTCAAAATATTCAGATGTTAGTGCAATGTCAGTGAAATTATATATGAAGAAGTTGTCTTTCTTCATAACCAAACAATTACATGCAGTGGAATCTGATATTATTTCCCCAGCATCCCTAGTGCTAGACTTGTCCATTACATCTATCTGCGAGGTTTGCCCCAACCCTGCTCTTGATACGTTGTTCCCCTGCCCCCCGGTCTGCCCTGGGGGTAATAAAAAACCTGGTGCGAATTCTTGCTTGTTTTTTGTGCTAAGCGCTCACTCCTTCTGGGTATATCCTCTGTTGGTGAGGCGACATTATCAATGTTGTCTGTAACAGTGACCCTGTCAAAAGCGTGATTGTTATTCCACCTGCCTTTACCTGGTGTAAGATAGGCCAAATCATCCCTATATTCTAAAAGGTCCCGCTCCAATTTCCTTATCTTCCTGTTAACTATTTTACAACAATGCTGATCTACTTTCGTGAAAAACATTGTCATAATTTCTTTTAATACTGGCAAAACATTTCTCCTTAACAATAGAATCATTTAACACATTAAGTTCATTTAAAAGGATATCCGCTTTTGCTTCATAATCCTTAATCATTAGTTTAAGCATTTCCAGTCCTGTTCTGTTAAACAGATCGATAAGTTCATTGTGTAGATTAGACCCAGGTAAAGCGTTGTTTGGAAATTTAAAACAACGCAGACCCTTGGGAATGCGTTGCACTCGCACACGTTCTGCCAAATAGTCAGTCTCAAGCTGTGTAGATTTATACGCGTACAGCTTGTCAGTTAAACTGGAAAAATTGTGTTCAGCACTGTTATTGTCATTATTAAATGCAGAAGAAATACCTTGTTTAAAAGAAAATTGTTGTTTGGTCCAAACATTGAAGTTAAAATCTCTCGCAACTCCATTAACTCCATTCGAACGACTAGTTTGCTGTTTCATGTGCTGTTCCTGTAGAACGACATTGGCCAATGTAATCACACCAGGACGTTCTGCTTGTGGAGCACGATTCAACTTCGATATTAATTGTGACGTGGATTTCCTCCTTTGCCCTTGTTGTTGGTTCCCTGGTAACCGGGTAGTTGAATCAGTAGTATCCGACATTAAAATATTACTTAATTGCGTTAATAGACATATCACTTGTCTAAACTCTCCTCTGGTCACTGGAGCATCGTCAGGTTCATCACGCAAAATATTTGGTGTGTTTCCAAAATCAGGTTGGTCAGCGCCTTCAGCCATGGCCAAAGACCAAAAACAAAATCAAAGTTTACCACAAAGTCCAAGTAATGAAAGACTTCCACAGTTAAAGACAACCGACCCAAAAAAGTAATGAAACTGTCTTTAATGGACGTAACAAGGATGAAAAACCAAACAGCAGTCAAAATTGAATCAAGCGCTTTCGCCTGGTTAATACCAGGCTTTATCAAGATGTATACTAAAAAAACACAATGCTTTATAATAGTCATTTACTGGTCACATGACTTATAATTAATGAGCTCTACAGATTCAATTAATTATGTTCTTAAAGATATCTTGACATGTTATTTATATAAACCTTAAAACCGTATGCTAAAAACCAATATTTATAAAACAATACTTATAACACATGTAATGTTTAAAAACCTACCTATGCATAAAATTGAAAAAAATATATATATATTAACATACTATTGAAATGTTGTTAAAAAATTCTAGTAATTTCATAACTCAAGTAAAACATCTTAAAAATTAACATATTCAAGTTAAAACATGCTGAACACCCGCACCTGACGTGCAGTGCAAATGTAAAATTAATAAAATTTGTAACCATCAAATCTGTTAATAAATACATATACAAAATATGCACTGCAGTAAAATATAATATTATTCAGTATGTGTGTGATAAAAACATTGTTGTTATAATCTAGCCCTCCTCATTTTTAGTACACTACTAATACTAACATTGTCATTAAGCCCTGGGGGTCTTGTGGCATTTAATTTCAATTGCCACACCAATTCTTTATATTCCAGCAATGTTTCCCTGTGCTACCTGTTCTAAAACAATAAATTTCAACTGCATATTGGGACATTTCAAAGAATGCTTGTAAAAGGCATTTGTGTCTTTCTCCTTTGAGACATCGTACAGATGTTCGTAAATTCTTTTCCTCAAAGATCTCTCAGTCTCACCAATGTAAAAACTGAGACATTGAGTATTGAATATGTTCATTTTTAAGATGTTTTACTTGAGTATGAAATTACAAGAATTTTTTAACAACATTTCACTAGTATGTTAATATATATATATTTTTCAATTTTATGCATAGGTAGGTTTTTAAACATTACATGTGTTATAAGTATTGGTTTATAAATATTGTTTTTTAGCATAAGGTTTTAAGGTTTACATAAATAACATGTCAAGACATCTTTAAGAAAATAATTAATTGAATCTGTAGTTCTAATTAATTATAAGTCATGTGACCAGTAAATGACTATATAAAGCATTGTGTTTTTTTTACTATACATCTTGATAAAGCCTGGTATTAACCAGACGAAAGCGCTTGATTCAATTTTGACTGCTGTTTGGTTTTTCATCCTTGTTACGTCCATTAAAGACAGTTTCATTACTTTTTTGGGTCGGTTGTCTTTAACTGTGGAAGTCTTTCATTACTTGGACTTTGTGGTAAACTTTGATTTTGTTTTTGGTCTTTGGCCATGGCTGAAGGCGCTGACCAACTTGATTTTGGAAACACACCAAATATTTTGCGTGATGAACCTGACGATGCTCCAGTGACCAGAGGAGAGTTTAGACAAGTGATATGTCTATTAATGCAATTAAGTAATATTTTAATGTCGGATACTACTGATTCAGCTACCCGGTTACCAGGGAACCAACAACAAGGGCTAAGGAGGAAATCCACGTCACCATTAATATCAAAGTTGAATGGTGCTCCACAAGCAGAACTTCCTGGTGAGATTACATTGGCCAATGCTGTTCTACAGGAACAGCCCACGAAACAGCAAACTAGTCGTTTGAATGGAGTTAATGGAGTTGCGAGAGATTTTAACTTCAATGTCTGGACCAAACAATTATTTTCTTTTAAACAAGGTATTTCTTCTGCATTTAATAATGACAATAACAGTGCTGAACACAATTTTTCCAGTTTAAGTGACAAGCTGTACGCGTATAAATCTACACAGCTTGACACTGACTATTTGGCAGAATGCATGCGAGTGCAACGCATTCCCAAGGGTCTGCGTTGTTTTAAATTCCAAACAACGCTTTACCTGGGTCTAATCTACATAATGAACTTATCGATCTGTTTAACAGAACAGGACTGGAAATGCTTAAACTAATGATTAAGGATTATGAAGCAAAAGCGGATATCCTTTTAAATGAACTTAATGTGTTAAATGATTCTATTGTTAAGGAGAAAAGTTTTGCCAGTATTAAAAGAAATTATGACAATGTTTTTCACGAAGTAGATCAGCATTGTTGTAAAATAGTTAACAGGAAGATAAGGAAATTGGAGCGGGACCTTTTAGAATATAGGGATGGTTTGGCCTATCCTACACCAGGTAAAGGCAGGTGGAATAACAATCATGCTTTTGACAGGGTCACTGCTACAGACAACATTGATAATGTCGCCTCACCAACAGAGGATATACCCAGAAGGAGTGAACGCTTAGCACAACAAACAAGCAAGAATTCGCACCAGGTTTTTTATTACCCCCAGGGCAGACCGGGGGGCAGGGGAACAACGTATCAACAGCAGGGTTGGGGCAAACCTTGCAGATAGATGTAATGGACAAGTTTAGCACTAGGGATGCTGGGGAAATAATATCAGATTCCACTGTAAGTAATTGTTTGGTTATGAAGAAAGACTACTTCTTCATATATAATTTCACTGACATTGCACTAACATCTGAATATTTTGAGCTTTTTACCAGAGGCTTCCAATTTGTTCCTCTGAGTTCATTAGATTTAACTAAGATTTTATTAGATTTAAAGCTTTGTATTAGATGTTTGAATTTGACTATTCAATTTAAGGGACAAACACATTTAAATGAAGGTTTCACAAGATCTAGCACATTAAACCCTCCTGCACACCCAGCTCTAAAGATATTTGAAGAACTTGTCAAAATGGATTTAAGAAAACAATATTCTAGTAACATGTCTTCTCAACCTACTAATTTGGATTTTGAGTTAGATCAGCTGATTAATTTTCTTAAGAAAGAGGGTGTCCGAGTTATGAAACCGGACAAGGGGGGAGGGGTGGTTTTAATGTACAATTGGGCCTATGACACATACATGCACAACATGTTGCAAGATACTGGACAGTATGGGGTAGTCTCAATTAATGAGACTAACATAGCTTATTCTAAAATTAAATACTTATTATATGACCACCTGATGCAAGGAGCCATTAATGAGAAGTTATTTAATTTTTTGCATGTTAACAAATCCATTACACCGGTGATTTTTGGTATCCCTAAGGTTCACAAAGGCTTGGATCCCCTAAAATTTAGGCCGATTGTTGCAGGTGCAGGTAGTATTGTGGAACCACTTGGTAAATTTATTGACCAAACTGTCAAGAAGTTAGTTTTATCTGTGGAGCATATCTGTAAAGACTCTTGGGAGTTTCTTAGAGGTATCCAAACCAATTTTTACGATTTAACTAACCTTATGATTACCATTGACATCGTGGAGTTGTTTCCCAGTATCCCTCATACTGTTGGTTTAGAATGGTTCATTGAGGTCTTGTGTTCACTTTCTGGATTCAGCCCCAACACCATTAGACTGTTAGTTGAATTCATGGAAATCATCCTTGAAAACAATTTCATTTATTTTAATGGAGAACTGTTTAGGCAAAAGAAAGGGGTGGCCATGGGTGCTCCTTGTGCCTCGTCTTATGCCAACATTGTACTCCATTTTTGGGAGAACAAATTTATATTTTCAACCCCCTGGTCAAAATTTATTACCCATTACAAACGTTACTTGGATGACATATGTTTGTTATGGAAGGGAAGTCTTAAAGATTTTATGGACTTCATGACTCACATTAATTCTTCTACACATTTTTTAGCCTTCACACATAACGCTAGTGAGGATGTCCTGAATTATTTGGATGTTTCCCTGTTTAAAAATCAACATACTGGTACCTTTCAATCAAAAATTTACAGAAAAGGCACTTTTTCCAACTCCTACCTCCATTTTGACAGTGGGCACCCCTTTCATCAGAAAAAAGGTATATTAAAGGGGCAGTTCATTAGGGCATCCAGGATGTGCAGCACAGAAGAACTATTTATGGAAGAAGCGTATTTTCTAAAAAATTTATTTTTGGAAAGGGGTTACCCAGTTCATCTGGTTAATAATCTAGCACAGGAGGTTATAATCAATAGAAAAAATAAATATTTTCCTCTACTTGGTATAGGTGTAGAGACGGACATACATGTAGAACAAGAGGTTCAATTTGACACACACAATGTGTTTATTCAAACTTTCACTAAAGACTCTTTACAAGTGGAAAAGATAGTGTCAAGGTACTGGCCAGTGCTAACATTGCAGGAAGATATAAAGAAACTAGTATCTGACAAACCTAAATTTGTGAACAGGAGAAATGTTAACCTTAAGGGGTTATTTGAGAGGCAGTTTTATATGAGTCACACACAATCTAGCTCTAGATTAGATACACATAAATGTGGGGCATGCAAGCAATGTTCATATATTATTAATGACAGCAGCTTGCACATTGCTTCAAGAAAATATAGATTTAAATCAATGGGATATTACAACTGTGGGACTAAAGTCATAGTGTACCTCGGAACATGTACTCAATGTCTCAGTTTTTACATTGGTAAGACTGAGAGATCTTTGAGGAAAAGAATTTATGAACATCTGTACGATGTCTCAAAGGAGAAAGACACAAATGCCTTTTACAAGCATTCTTTGAAATGTCCCAATATGCAGTTGAAATTTATTGTTTTAGAACAGGTAGCACAGAACCCAAGAGGGGACGATTGGGAAACATCGCTGGAATATAAAGAATTGTTGCGGCAATTGAAGTTAAATGCCACAAGACCCCCAGGGCTTAATGACAATGTTAGTATTAGTAGTGAACTAAAAATGAGGAGGGCTAGATTATAACAACAATGTTTATATCACACACATACTGAATAATATTATATTTTACTGCAGTGCATATTTTGTATATGTATTTATTAACAGATTTGACGGTTACAAATTCTATTAATTTTACATTTGCACTGCACGTCAGGTGCGTGTGTTCAGCATGTTTTAACTTGAATATGTTCATTTTTAAGATGTTTTACTTGAGTATGAAATTACAAGAATTTTTTAACAACATTTCACTAGTATGTAAATATATATATATTTTTCAATTTTATGCATAGGTAGGTTTTTAAACATTACATGTGTTATAAGCATTGGTTTATAAATATTGGTTTTTAGCATAAGCTTTTAAGGTTTACATACATAACATGTCAAGACATCTTTAAGAACATAATTAATTGAATCTGTAGTTCTAATTAATTATAAGTCATGTGACCAGTAAATGACTATATAAAGCATTGTGTTTTTTTAGTATACATCTTGATAAAGCCTGGTATTAACCAGGCAAAAGCGCTTGATTCAATTTTGACTGCTGTTTGGTTTTTCATCCTTGTTACGTCCATTAAAGACAGTTTCATTACTTTTTTGGGTCAGTTGTCTTTAACTGTGGAAGTCTTTCATTACTTGGACATTGTGGTAAACTTTGATAGTGTTTGATTAACCACAGACTATATGGAATATAAATATTAGATCACTACAAGATGGACAGGGATACTGTAGAATAAATAATGGACATCTTCCATCCTTACCTGAGGCCCCATGAGACTCATGGAGAGCCCATCTCAGTGGAAACTAAGGTATGTGCTGCTTTACATATACTAGTTACAGGCATGTTCCAGCAAGCCACAGGGGACACAGTGGAGGTTTCACAGGCATCTGCCTCAAAACAGATCAGTTAGCATAATGGTTATGGTATTTGACTCCCATGCACTAGGTACAAGGTTCAGTCCTGACCTCTGGTCAGTGGCTGCATGGAGTTTGCATGTTGTCACTGTGGAGTTTCTCCCCCATTTCAAAAACATGCTGAGCGTGTCCACCTTAAACTTTCTCGAGAATGAGTTGTGCGCAGCAGCACAAACTCTAGATGGTATAGACAGTTTGCTTTGGACATCATCTATGGTGCACAGTATCATCAAGATATGAGAACACAGATCACAGAATGAGCATTGTCTCAGGATAGCTATGAGATGGTGCAAAAATTGTCTCTAGGTGGTTTGGTGGTGCTGATTGGTGTGATCAATCAAATGGGCATGGGTATTTGCTAGTGATAAGAGTTTTGAAGTCCTAGCCTACTCTGACCTGCACTATGGTCCTATACTATTGCCAGTGCTCAAAGGTAATTAGCCATCAGCCAGTCAGAGTCCAGTTACCCATTCTAGGATAGCTCTGTTGAGTGAAAGTTGGACATAAAACCAATCAACCTGCCATACATGAAATAAGGATGGCTACACTTAATGTCGGTTTACTGACAGGAAGGAGCTGAAAGTAGTAAGAAGCAGGTTTGAGATCCTTTGTATTCAGGAGAAAAGATTGAAGGGAAGTGCAAAAAAGCCACTTAGCTTGGGATGCTGTGTATACTGCTCAGGAAGAGAACAGACTAGGAATGGTATGGAAATTGTGGTGAAAGAGAGGCTTCAGAAACAGTGAGAGATATCATAAGAATAAGTGACAGATGCATGGTGATCAGACTCCAGTGTAATCAGACTCCAGTGTAATGATAGGGCAGTATTCATAATCTCAGCCTATGTCCACAGTATGGCTGTGACAGTGAAGAAAAGAGTGCATTCAGACATCAGTTGCAGGACCTACATGATACAGCAGGACAACAGAAATTGTACAAGAACAAAGGGGACATCCATAGATGTGGGTAGTACAGAGGCATAAAAAATGGAACTGGTGTTAGTAATGAGTGACCTGAATGCACATACTGGGGCAGACAGGGCAGTATGTAAGGATTGCCTGGGTCCTCATGGACAGGACAACAAGAGTAAGGAATTAGAGGCCATTCTAGACTTCTGTCTGGTTCATGACTTGATGGTAGCCAAGACAGGGTTGAGCAAGTCACAAGATCACATACAAAAGTGGCCAACGTACAACTCAGACAGACTTTCACCTGCAGTAGAATCAGCAATTGCAAAGTTATCCCCAGAGAAACAGGTGGCCCACAGCATTAATCATTAATTACCATGATCAGCTGCAAGAAATGGTCAGAGAATGCTCTAACGTCAACAGAGACTAGACTGAATATCTAGATGTCAACTGGAGAGACGGCACAGGTGTTCAAGGAATTACTCAGGAGCCTAGTACTTCAGGAAGAAGTAGAAATAGGTGGAGTTGAGGAAGAATGGCAGGATCTCAAAACAGCATGTGTGAGGACTACAGAACATATATATGGCCAGGCCATGTATGGCAATAAGATATAAAAGAAAAGCTGGTGATGGAATGCTGATGTCCGGGAACTCATCAAAAGAAAGAAGTACAAGAAAAAGAGGGTGATAGAAAAGACAGACCAGGCAAAGAAGTGATGCCGCTTGGCTAATAAGAGGAGTTGCAATAGCAAAAAACAAGGCATTACAAGCATTCTTCAAGCTTCTGGAAAGTGGCTCAGTAGATGACACAAAGAAACTGTACCAGGTTGCAAGGCAAAGATAGAAGGATAAAGAAGGCAGTTAGGCATCCTTCATAAGGGATAGTAGCAACCACTTGCTAACTAGTTCACAGAACATTGAAGGCAGATTGAAGGAGTATTTCTGGCAACTTCTGCATGAAGAAAATCCTAGAGAAGCTGAACTGCCCAGACACAGCCTATAATGAAAGAAAAGGAGGAGGATAACACCATAGCACACACTAAGGAAAATGAAGTCAGAGATAACAGCAGGCTCAGATGAGATCACAGCAGATATGATAAAGATGTTGGATGAGCTAGAAAAAAAATGGCTTCTGTTGGTACTTATAGCAGTTTGAAGAGAAAGACATATCCTGGATAACTGGAGAATAAGCATATTAGTGCCAGTGTGTAGAAGAACAAAGGGGATATACACAACTGTGGGCAGTTCAGAAGTACCAGACTCATGTCACACTGCATGAAAGTTCTGGAGAGGGTGATTAATAAATGAATATGCAGAGTAGTACAAAGGAAGAAGGGAAATAAGCAGTTCATATTCTGATAAGGATGCAGCACAACTGAACCTATATTTGCAGGAGACACCTGAGAAGAAATACCAATTAAGGAATGAGTGTCTGTCTGTAGCTCTATCTCTTAACAAAGCCTCAGTGGTACAGTGAGTGTGGCTGAGAAAGACCACATCTGATGAAGTAAACCAAATGAAAATGTATAGGCTGAGATTTGAGAAACATTAATGCATATTGGGACTTCTACATGCTGTGGTTTCTTGCAATAAATTGTGTTTTGAAAAGTGCTTGTTTCCTGCTTCCTTGGGCACCTTGGGCTTTTGTTTTGAGTGACTGCTGGTGCTTTTAATGTCATTTTTGAGAATTAAGGAATGAGTCCAACTGGGCATATGACAAGGTCCCAAGAAAGTTAATTTGGGAAGTCGTGCAGTGGTTTGAAGTCCCAGAAACATTGGTAGAATTAGTTCAGGCTATGCACAGGGACCCAATAACTCAAGGGTCTATATTACATGATTGAATTCCTAGGTGATCGACCACCTAAACATCGACCACATAATACTGAAAGCAAAAATCAGCAAACCGCCAATTTAACCCAGAGAATTGCCTTAGCTGCTCGCTGGATTTTGCCATTTTCTCCACCGTGGAGTAATCTCAGAGTTGGTATATTTAGTTAGGGGGGTGTGGGGGGCATAGCCACCCACTTAGTTTGGCTGTAATGTTATTTTTTTTTGTGGCCGATGGCAACATTTCCTGGCAGCATTTGCTGTTTTGCAGTTCGATATTACGTGGTCGATGTTTAGGTGTTCGATCACCTATGCATTCGATCACATAATATAGACCCATAACTCAAGAATGAGCAGTGTTCAGTCTCATAGAGGGTTATCTGTGGGAGTGGATGTGCTTTGGGGTTGAGTTTTGAACCACTGATCTTCATACTGATGATGGGTTACATTAGCAAACAGGTCAAAGGGACAGATCAACAAAGTTGCTGTATGTAGTCTTACAGGCAGACTCTGCATGAACCTCAGCAAAGAATTGTGGAGTGCAACACAAAACTGAAGGCACATAGGATTAAAGTGAGTAAAGATAAAGTGGTTGCAATGGCAGCAAATAGGATAAATCAGAAGAAACAGAGAACTGAGATTGAAGGGAAGATAGTGAAATGGTCAACAGTTTCAAGGATCTGAAAGAAAAGGAGGAGGATAACACCATAGCACACAAAAAGAAGTCAGAGTCAACAGCAACAGCAGGGATCAGAGATTTACAGATATGATAAAGAGATGTTGGATGAGCTAGAAAAAAAATGGCTTCTGTTGGTACTTATAGCAGTTTGAAGAGAAAGACATATCCTGGATAACTGGTTAAGGGGTGGATGATAAGAAAGGAACTCTGAATGAGGAGGTCAAAACTAGAATCAGGGAGGCTGCAACCAAATGGCACAGAGAGTCATAGGTATGGTATTACAGAAGAATGCCAAAGAAGCTGAAAACTAAGGTGTACAAAACAGTGGTATGACCAGTACTATTGCATGGTACAGAAACCTGGGCAGTAAAGGCAGAGCAGATGAGAAAGCTAGAGGTGAGTGAGATGAAGTGCCTGAGACAAGTGGTAGGATGCACACAATGGGACAGATGAAGAAATGAGGATATTAGAGTAAAAGACAAAGTAACTCCAATTGCAGTGAATGTCAAAGACAACAGATTACAGTGGTTCAGGCACATGTAAAAAATTAAAAATAAAAAAACAGAAGGTTCAGGCACATGCAAAAAAAAAAAAAAAAAAACAGAAGACAATCTGGTGAAGAAGATTTGAGACAGATAGGAAGAAAGCAAGCACAAACAAGGAATTCCAGCAAAGAAATGGATGGATTTTATGAAAGAAGATGGTGGCAGGTGGCATGACACCCTGCCAGACCCCTTGTAGAAAATGGGAAAAAATAGGGTTGATGATGATGAGTGCCAAAAGAATCTTCTACCAGTTCCTGAAGGAAATGCTGGAACATATGGTTAAGTACGTGTGGTTTGCACATACCCTAGAGGAGAGAGCTACAACCATGCAAAAGTCTATGTCATAGTACATTTTCCTGAAGTACTTGGGGCCAAAGACTGCAACCAACAATGAAATCAAAGCCCCATATCTACAATGTATATGACATCTACAATGTGTGAGTGCAGGCCAGCCTGGCAGTTTCCATGTTTTCCACACATGGCAAATCTGTGACTCGTACCAAAGGTCTAAAAAGGTCAACTTTCCAAAGGTCATCTAGTGGGGGATGCAGGATATGCACAAGAAACTTAGCTTATGATGGCAATGAGAAACTACACAATCACACTGGATAAGGTTACTACACTGCATGTGCAAAGACTAGAAATATCACTGAGCATATGTTTGTGATGCTTAAGGCACAGTTCCACTGTCTAGATGCATCTGGAAGTGCCCTGCAATATGACTCCACCACCTCTGCCAATACATTGACTGTCTGTGCCATCTTACAGAACATTATATTCAGAAAGCAGTTACAGTAGGGTTCTTGAGATGTAAGGACTGCAGTTTCCAGCACAACAGGCAGATGAGGAACCTGCAGCTGGGGACAATCATGGCAGACAGGGGCATGCACAATATGCCATGGCACTAGATAAGAGCCACCGAGTAGCTCACACTCTCACCACTTAATAGAAAATAAGAGCCTGTAGACATATTGTCAGACACAGGTATACCCCGGCTACAATGCTCTGAGCAGCAATAACAAAGTCAGTGATGAACCTGTAATGAACATATAATGCTTACCTATTTATTCATTTATTGAACTTCAGTACAATTTGACTATGATCATCTTTACAGGAATGTCAAAACTACTATCTATAACTGATATTTGCAACAAATATAGGTCAAACGAGCTATGAAGCTTTTAAATTTTGCAAAAAGATTTTGCCTATATATCAACTGATTCCATCCAGTGCATTTAGCTTAAGCAGCCACATGTCAAACAACTCCATAAGGGGTAAGGCAGTGCCACAGTCATCTGCATAGGTAGATGATCGAGCATATCTACAGAACCTTATGACTACAAATGTAAAGAGACTTACTTAAGATATAAATGACAAGTTGCAATCCAACAAAAAAAGATATCCCCCCAAAATACATGGTCTTCTCACGGTTGTGCATCACATGTAAGTAGTCCAGGTTAGAAACCCCAGTAGAGCTCAGAGCAATTTCAGCATCATCTGCACTAGTTATTCTACATCAGTAATACAACTGTACTACTACTATTGCTATTAATATTACTACTATTACTACTACTATTACTATTACTACTACTGATATTATTATGAACACTGCAACTAATAACACTACTGAAGTTATGCAGACTCAACCAAACTGAAAATTATTATGTAATGTAAAGGAAGCATGCATTTGACATAACCAACATTAGTTGATCACTCTATGCATCAGGCATAGGCAATCTTAAATCACATCATTGTGTAAAGGGCAGGACACAGTCATCATAACTTGCACACTGTGTTGGGAGATTACAAGAGGGGAAGCCTGACACAAAAAAGTTTGTATGCATGTGAGATATGAGGCCAAAAACACACTCAAACCTGTCATTTACTGTAAAGGCCACTATCTCCAGATGTGAAGTAAATTTAGAGGAGTATTATGATTGTGTGTGAGATGTCATGGCCAGTATGAGGTATACTGTATATGGGCCTGTCCTAACACTACACTTTGGTAATCTTGGCAGTTATGAGCTGTGCATGGTAGAGGATAAAGTTCCTCTTTGACACACCTGGCCATGTAGACTACCTATGCCAGATATGCACTGCTAGTTCTATGACTCTGGCTAGAAATCGGGATGTTACCTAAAAGTGAATGATGTCTACTAGATAAGCTGTCATCATGGAATATTCATCCATATCTAGATGTGGACACATCCACCACTAACAGAGCAATGGAAGTAGGACCCCTTTTGTAGTGTGGATCTGGCATTGCCATAGCCACATTGGCGAATATCTGATAATGTACCAGCTGATGCTGCCCCTCCCCCAGCAGACAATCCATTACAGATACTGCTACACTCATCCTGTCCAAAAAGTCACTCATGGTTTAAAAGAAATGGGATCTCTGACAAGTGCACTACTCATATCACTGATTACAGTAAAACACAATTTTATGCACATGCTGTGAAAAATAGTACACATGCAAAAGTATGAAATAACAACATTAGCAAAGTAATGAATTAGCAAACTATGGCAAGTACAGCAACACTGCTTTCAAAACATCTATAACAATGGTTTCGGTAGAATGTATTTTCTGTTATCCAAGTACACATTGCATTGATATATGCTGTGGAAAACATCACTTCCTGTAAAGTCTGTATGATCCCTTCACTAATATGTGCTATAACATAAATGCATCATGGTGCCAATGAAAAGTATCAATTCATAAGACAGATTCAGCAGCTGTAAAATGATATTCAGCATGGAGCACTATTACTATAGACAGGGATAATTATTGATAACAGGCACTTCAAATCCCATGGCAAAAACTCAGAAAATAATTTCTCATGCAATAAGACTTTGATGTTAGCTGTGCAAATAAGCTTGGCTTTGGCTAATATCAGTTAGCTTTGAAAGTGTTAAAAGATCTCTCAAAAAAATGAAAAGGACACTTGTCCCACAGAAAATTTGGCCCCATACATAGCTCTCCACCTCATATATCTGTGTGTATGACACACTTGATTTGGTCCAATTCATCATACAACATAATTGAGTTGTTGTTGTACATCCTTTATGATGTAATTATGCAAATGTCTCAAATTCTTTCTACAAGTACAATGATAACTTGTGAAGAAGTGGATATATACTGTGCTTTCCCTCCACCATCCTGCACATTCCTTAATATCTCCCCTAACCTCTGCTTGCTCCTCCTTTTTTCCACTGTCCTATCAACCTCTTTTCTCACCTTTAATTTGGTAAAAGAAATAAATTGATGTACCACATATATAACCAGAAATGATCCATAAACCATACTGTTTATGTCTGTCTTCAGCATTTGCATGACACTGGGCATTGTGCAGCAATGTTACCTATAGTTGCTCATGCTTCAGTAACAGTAACTGCTGCTTCTTGAATATGGCAAAAAATGATCACTTTTTGTCTTCAGTCCCAGTTTGGTGTGCTTTGCTCTACTGTGCTCAGCCTTTCTGCTCAACAGAAAGCAACAGTAATAGCACTATGAGGAGACAATCATTTACGATGTGTATAACATGCTCCAAGGTTTAATGTACACAATATGGGATGTTTCAGTTTTCAGTAATGCTGTGAATTCTGATCTATGTAAAGCAAGTTGCTTTATTAATTTGCCATGGCCACTTCAACTGTGTGATTTCTGCTTGCTAAAATATGACTTTCTCTGTTGTATGCTCAGGTAAAGCACATATCCACAGAATGTTGAGTAAGATTGGCAGGTGTTTGAATCCAGCATTGTGTGCAACATTTGTTAAAAGTTTTTTTTTACTATAACATTTTACCTTATGATTCAGTGGATACATGTTACTCCCCCACCACTAATCTACTTTTCCTTACTTAGTGTGGCAATATCCTGTCCCTGCTGTTTTGAAGACTACTGTACTTTAAACAGAGTAACATAAGTTTCAGTGATGAGAAGCAAAACATTAACACAACACACACATGGGCAGACATGCCTCAGAAACAGAACTATCTACATGCCTGTACTCATCATCTGCACAAAACTTGGACTCAAGCAGTAAAGACCACTGCTACTTCCCATTCTGAATAAAAAAATCTCAAAATATAATTATACATGCTCTAGTGCTTTGCCATCAGCCATGCAAATGAGCTTGGTAGCAATGAGCATCAGTAAGCAATTGAGGAGGACTGCAAGTAATGTAAGCAGCTTCTATTGCCTGTGTAAGCTTCTTTGGCATATTGTAGTCAAGATATGAGGAGTTCCTTGTAATGCAGTCTACTTAGCTTATAATGTACATGACTGTGGCACTGACACACATCCCTGGAACTGTATTTCAACGAACTGCTACAATTTCAAACATGGTTGTAGAATATTATTAATAAGTGCGGTGTGTATGTTTTGCATGCATGGTTTTTAGTTATCTTGTGGACTAAACACGTTTCACAAGGACTTGTCAATGATCCACAAAAAACACTCAAACCTATCATAGAACGTATATGAGCTGAACAGTCAGGAATACATGGGTGGCCCTCCACAGTTTGACATCCGTGACTATCAACTATCACATAATTGTTCAATGCATCTTAATGTGACACACACATGTGCATGCACACACACACACACACACACACACACACACACACACACACACACACACACACACACACACACATCTCTCTCTCTCTCTCTCTATATATATATATATATATATATATATATATATATATACACACACACACACACACACACACACACACACACACACACACACACACACACACACACACACACACACACACACAGACACACACACACACACACACACATATAATATATTCATGATACAGCAATGAATGTGACAGATGAGAGTTATTGCTAAAGTATGTTGTGACTTGTGCTCAACACATTGATGTTTTGTCTATCTGACAGACCACATTGCCCATTCCCTCAAACATATATCATTTAATGTATGGCTATGTGCTGTTCAACACTTGTAAGAAGACATTTCTTGTGATATAATTGGCCAATGTATGGTTTTCTAGAATGTGGACTTAGGTAGTCAGATATTCCAATCCAAGAAATACTAAGCAGTATGAATGCAGATGACTAGAATGACAGGTAGGTCTGGATAAACCAACAGATCTGATGTGTTCACTGCCACTCAGAGGACAACTTTACCTGGAAGAGGGATTATCAAACCCTTTAAGGCCCACCATGTGCTTTGCAATACAATAATGAGGGCAAGAGAACACTAACAGGCAGGTTTGTCAAAGAGAACAGATATTTACAATTTCAATTGTGGAATAATTTACTAGTGGAGATAGAAAGGTCAACTTTTGTACTCCCTTTGATGGAAGCCATATGTATTGTAATGCAACATTCAAGTTATCCCTTCAAGAATGTTTTTTTTTTTCTGACAACTGAGATATGAATTGTTATGTAGCATTATCATTTAGTGCACAGGTCAAGAGGACCTTGACATACATTGTATAAGTTAGAATTCACTGGTGTGTGCCTTTTATTATTTTGTTCACAATGTAGTGATAACAGGCAATACTGTCTTATTCAACAGATCTTTGACATATGACATGCTATATTGTGGTCACAAAGTGGTTTTTTTTCTTGATGGCTGAGTAGTGTTTATCCAGTAACTGATTTACATCCTTATGAGCATGCCCAAATATAATAATAATACTAGTGGCTTTACAGTATTCAATAAGCCATAGTAGTTATTTTCATTTATTTTCATTTATATACCTATATACATATACATTCCCACATACACGCTTTTTTATTAGGATTGTCTAGGTTATGTTTTTAGCTATGGATTAGCCATGTTCTTATGGTTTTTTAAATGAAATAAATATGTGCATATATATATATATATATATATATATATATATATATATATATATATATATATATATATATACTAAAAAATATATATATATTTTTTAATTGGTATTCTAATTTTTATATACATGTTAATAGATGTTTTAAGAGTTGTCACATAGTATGTATATACCTTTAAAGCAGGCTTCTGATAAGAGGCTAGATACATTGCTTAATAGATTAATTGAATAATTGATTTTAGTGCAACTGTATATAAAAACGAAAACATTTTACTCTAACATTGATCTGAAGAAGCGTACATTGCAGTACGCGAAAGCGCTTATCCTGCATTTCTGTATCACATTTTCAATAAATCGTTCTGTTGGAAATATGCCTCATGTTCTTGAATGAACTTTCTACTTGTTCGTGGTGAGTCCCACAGTGTTCATCTATTGAATTTTACGTTTTTTCGCTTGGGGACTCTTTGTGTGCTGCGGTATTTGTACTACAACTGTTTTCCTTGTTTGCCGCACCACCCCACGCCATGGCAAATCCATCTATAGAACTGCCTTTTAATCCGGAGCCGAGGACGCAAGATGACAAATGGAACCATATCATTAGACACACCAGCAATCCTTTATTGACTCTGGATTTACAGCATCAAGTGACTACGAGTGATAGAGGTACTGTTAATCACATTGAAGAGTTTTTTACTTTATTGAAAGAACTTGAACATGATCTGTTTAAGTACCAAAGATTTGTTTGGCAGCATAAACACATGGAAGCCTGCCTCCACTTTAAGATTGTTCCCAGGGGTATGAGGGTGCTTTGCATGCCCACCTATGGGGACAGTCACCCAGACCTACTCAAACAATGGCAAGAATTAAATCTTGACTTAAGCTATAAATATATCAAATTGATAATTGACTATTTTTCCCCATTGGAAGAACAGTTACTGGTGAAAATAGAACGATTAAACTGTGAATTACATGATCGCTTTAACACTGAACTTTGTCTAAATAAACTGGATCATTTATATGGGCAGATACAGTCATACAGTGATAGGTTACAGTTAACCAAGCACTGTAAACTTCTTAGAGACCATAAAGATTTTCTGT
Source organism: Protopterus annectens (assembly GCF_019279795.1). Taxonomy (NCBI): domain Eukaryota; kingdom Metazoa; phylum Chordata; order Ceratodontiformes; family Protopteridae; genus Protopterus; species Protopterus annectens. The sequence continues at coordinate 201,723,704 of NC_056726.1, read as the reverse complement.
TGGGCAACGTCTTCATTTGGCCAAGACGTACTAATCCAAACGACGGAGAAGATCGCTTACATCATCATTCAACGTCCACAGAGCGCACACTCACCACTACGGAACTGTGTACACCCTCAGAGCAGATAACAGAGACGGATACTCCTAACAGCAGCTCCGAAGGAGCATTTGTTACTCCTCCCAATGAGTTACCGGTTTCGGTAACAGACTTGTCAGCACAGACCCCTCTACCTAATCAAGAGGCAAACTTGATTCAGATGGGATATCAACTAAAGGGAGCCAAACCTAAAGCTATACATGTCGATAAAGACATCACACGCCCTTTTTTTCCTCTCCCTGTGAAAACACAGAACCATCAGAGGGGCCGATTCAACAGTTGGGACAGGAAGAAGAGGAAGTTCTCGGAAGACAGTCCGCAGCAGCGACGCCGAAGGAAACAGTAAAGAACTTATGTTTCAATTTATCTAATATGGTTTTACCTGATTCAGTTGTTAGTTTGTTAAACAGAGGGCTCACCTTTATTCCCTCACAGGGAAGTAATTTAAATGAACTTTTGGTTGACCTCAGGATGTTTGGGAGAAATTTAGCTTTGAAGTTATATTTTAATGACAAGAATGGCGCTACGTCTAGTAACATTGACATATCAGACCAATGTAAACTGAAAAGCGTTTTTTCTCCCCCACTACCTATGCATGTCGAGTGTTTCATTAAACTATGTGAGGATGATTTATATGAATATTTTTAAAACAACTATAACAGGAAATGTAAATACTTCAACATGACCAAGGAAGAGAAGGAATCACTTGATTTCTTATCCAGAACTAATGCTTTAATTGTTAGACCAGCTGACAAAGGGGGAGGGGTTGTGCTTTTTGATACTGAGGATTATGTTTCTGGTATGCATGCAATGCTTAATGATACTCAAACTTATGTACCTATTACTATGAGACAGGTAAAAGATATTCACAAAATTATTGAAGAATCTTTGTTCAACATGCTTATGTGCCAACAAATCACTAAAGACCTCTACACATTCTTCCATAAAGATTTTGTACGGATTCCCTTGATCAAAGGGCTTCCCAAGATACATAAAGGCCTGATTCCACCACCGATGAGACCCATTGTCTCAGGTGATGGTTGGGCGACAGAAAACATTTCCATTTTTTAAGAAAAAGTTCTACGCTCAATTGTAGATAAGGTACCACACATTTTGAAAGACACGTATCATCTGCTTGATTCACTTGAACAATTAGATGTCAGCTTGGAGAGTGATGTTCATGTGTTAATTACTTTAGACGTAAAGAATTTATTTACATCTATCCCTAACGAAGAGGGAATACAGGCGATAAGGGAGCTTATGTTGACTGACACCGACTTCAGCAATGACAGGCAGATTCTAGTCTGTCAGTTGCTTGACTTAGTTTTGTCGCATAATGTGTTCTCCTTTGAGACTCAGTTATACCACCAGAAGTGGGGAGTAGCCATGGGCACTTCATGTGCCAACACGTATGCTAACCTGGTTGTTTATAACTGGGAGAGAGAACATCTGTTCCCCCATGAGAAGTTCAAGAATATCATCGTCTACAAAAAGTTTGTAGACAATATACTAATTGTGTGGGAAGGAACTAAGGTTGAGTTTGTAAGTTTCCTTGATTTTTTAGAAACCACTAATGATTTTCTGAGCTTCACTATGGAAGCCTCCCACACTGTGATCAACTTTTTGGATGTGAACTTGAGTATTCGAGCAGGTGAGCTGGTCTCCACATTGTATAGGAAACCCTGTTGGAAAAACACGCTCCTGAGTTTTGACAGCATGCATCCCAGGCACATCTTTCCTGGCATTGTCAGGAGTCAATTCATCCGAATTGGTAGGATGTGCAAGGATGAAGTTATTAGACTGGAACAGACAGACCTTATGGAAGAATTATTCCTGCAGAGGGGATATGATTGAAATATGGTTAAGGAAATAAGACTAGATGTATTCCAACATTTGGAAGCAAGTCTGCCTCCAAACAGGCAGAGACGTAAGATTACTTATTCCAGCCATTCATCTACTGATAGAGTCAGGTTAACGATTACCTATACCAATGATTATATAGCCATAAGGAATATTATACAAGATAATTGGAAAGTGTTAACAGTCGATGAGAATACCTTACATCTAGTAGGCAACAAACCTTTTTTTGCCTATCGTAACCATAGGAATTTGAAAAGATTGTTATGTGACAGCTTTAAATTAGGGAAGGAGATAGTCCCAGGTAGAGTTGGCTTACAAGGTACTTTCCCATGTACACATTGTAATATGTGCAAGTACATAAGAAAAGATCAAGAGTTTACTCATCCTATGCTGAATTTCACATTCAAACTGAGGTTCTATGCCACCTGCGAGACACAAAATCTGATATACCTTGCCACCTGTGATCAATGTCCAGTGTTTTACGTAGGGTTAACTAAGAGACCATTTAAGAAAAGGTTGTATAACCATATATATGATATTCTACAGAGGAAGGAACAGAATGCTTTAGCTAAGCATATTATAGCCTTTCAAGACCACACCTTTAGCTTTAGAGTTCTTCAGATAGTAACAAAGAGTGAGAGAGGAGGGGACCATGTGAACACCTTAGAGAAGGTTGAGCTGGAGTGGATTTTTAAACTGAGAGCACACATGCCCCGAGGTCTGAATATATATGTTTCACTTAAACCTGTATTGAAATCCAGAAAGTGAACATCCTGGTTAGATTCATGGCCAATACCTAAGTTATGTATAGAAAAATATATAATTGAATAATATGGTGAATATTAGTGGATTTATATATATGAAATCTATTTATAGTTATTTATGTATTTAATTATTATATTATGTACTTCAATAGGTTGCCTTTTAGAATATTGTTGCATTATTAGAATGAAATTCAATATACTAGATTTATCATTATTATTTTTTACTTTATATTTTTTACTTTTTATTCATTAAGAATGTGCCTAGTGTATTAAATACAGGAATTGATAGTTATTGATTTTAACTTGATTGTAGATTAGATAGGAACATTTTAACGTTTACTTTCATTTTACTTTTTTCCATCATTTCCTGGTGAAAGTTTACATTATGAATACTAGTGGCTCTACAGCATTCAACAAGCCATAGTAGTTATTTCTATTTATCATTTATATATTTATATACATATACATTCCCACATACACATTTTTCTATTTTTAGGATTGTTTAGGTTATGTTTTCAGTTATGGATTAGCCATGTTTTTATGGGTTTTTTAAAATGAAATAAATATGTGTATATATATATATATATATATATATATATATATATATATATATACTAATATATATATATATATATATATATATATATTTTTTAGTTGGTATTCTAATTTATATATATGTTAATAAATGTTTTAAGTGTTGTCACATAGTATGTATATACCTTTAAAGCAGGCTTCAGATAGAGTGCTAGATACATTGCTTAATAGATTAATTGAATAATTGATTTTAGTGCAACTGTATATAAAAACGAAAAGATCTTACTCTAACATTGATCTGAAGAAGCGTACGTTGCAGTACGCGAAAGCGCTTATCCTGCATTTCTGTATCACATTTTCAATAAATCGTTCTGTTGGAAATATGCCTCATGTTCTTGAATGAACTTTCTACTTGTTTGTGGTGAGTCCCACAGTGTTCATCTATTGCATTTTACGTTTTTTCACTTGGGGACTCTTTGTGTGCTGCGGTATTTGTACTACAAGTAACTAAAATATGTATGAATGACACAGTGAACAGATTTGACATGGATAATTCATCTTGGGGTAGCACTACATTATTTTAATTATTCAAATCCCCCTTTAAGGTTGGTCGCATGGATTCATACATAACACTGAAGGAATTACTTCTAGTATGTGCTTTTGTACTCCTCTGCTTATCACTTCTTCCATGCAGCTCTATACATTATAGACCTACATAGGCATGGGTTCTAACCTACAATTGTATGAATGTAAGGCAATACTGACAGACAAGACTTGCTTACTCAATAGATGGTGGTATGACTGACTCACACTTATGTGAACACTGATATGACTGTAGGGGTTTGATCCCTCAAACTACATTTTAGGGAGAGCTATACCCATTCCAATGCAATGCCAATGTAATCACTTCAAGTGTGTGCTTTATGGTACTTCAGATATGATTTGTTCTGTGGTATCAGTAGTTGATACACAGTTATATGCACTGAAATATGCAGGTGTTCGAATGTTGCAAGGTGCAACCACAGAGTAGTTAAGAGAACACTAACAGGCAGGTTTGTCAAAGAGAACAGATGTTTGCAATTTCAACTGTAGAATCATTTACTAGTGGCGATAGAAAGGTCAACTTTTGTACTCCCTTTGATGGAAGCCATATGCATTGTAATGCAACATTCAAGTTATCCCTTCAAGAATGTTTTTTTTTTTCTGACAACTGAGATATGAATTGTTATGTAGCATTATCATTTAGTGCACAGGTCAAGAGGACCTTGACATACATTGTATAAGTTAGAATTCACTGGTGTGTGCCTTTTATTATTTTGTTCACAATGTAGTGATAACAGGCAATACTGTCTTATTCAACAGATCTTTGACATATGACATGCTATATTGTGGTCACAAAGTGTTTTTTTTTTCTTGATGGCTGAGTAGTGTTTATCCAGTAACTGATTTACATCCTTATGAGCATGCCCAAATATAATGATGTACATGTTGCATTTTCTGTTGTGTGATGGTTATCACAAAGCAACATAAGTAATCAATGGTGGGGAATACTTATTGGCATTTTTCATATTGTAAATTGCTAAGTAATTGCTTCTGGTAACATGGCTTTGCTGACTGCCATGCAATGGAAGCACTGGCTGATACACAGAGGATAATGATATTGTTATAGGCCACTCTTCATCTGTTGTATCTAAACTCTAGCCATTTCCACAGTTCACTTGTAACCTGATGATAATCTGATGGTAATGTTGCAACTGTTTATGAGGTGTGTTGTGTGTTGTGATCCAGATATACTGATGTGTTGGACAATGGTCAATTCAGTAGACATTTTTGTTCCCAAAATGTTATTAAAAATCATTCATGGGTGTACTCTGTCATACTATATTAACTGTATATGTGTGGCAGCAAAGGTAATAAACATGTAATACAATGATTACACAGGTACAGATGTTTTCCATTCTAAACACATACAGTACAATAAACTGAAACAGTGCAAATAGCAGTTGCCCTTACACATTAATGTTATCCAGCACTGCTGTGGTGTGATTATTTCTCTGAGGAGAAAACTGTCAGGAGTAGTACTTTTATCACACTTGTAATCATGTCTATAGGCATGCACTGACATACACACACACACACACACACACACACACACACACACACACACACACACACACACACACCATACTTTACTAGACTGCCTCCACATGACTTGTGTCTACCACGATTTCCATCTAATTACACTTCTCCTGTCATGTCCCACACCTCCTGTGTATATACATATCATCTGTTATGGTTATAAATGTGTAAGAACAGATAGTAGACCATAATTTCTATTTATTTTATGTTCAACATAACAGTTGTGTTTCTGTGGCATATTCTAGTGCATTGCTTTGCAGAATAATTTGGATGCATTCTCTGTCACACTTCCTACCCTTCAGGACATGTAAGTTACTACTACAAGTGTTATTGTATCGATTATCAGTACTTCTATAACCAGTATGTCAAGGTGTTCCTTAATTTTCTTCAATTGTCCACATATTTATGTCTGTGCTTTTACATAATTCCTGCATTAGAAAGTTGTAACCTTCAATTACTTGCACATCTTTTTAAAAAACACATTTTCTTTCTGAACATTTGCTGTCTATGTTATGCCATTAATGTACATGGCAATGCCAGTGAAGTTCCCTATATGTCTACTAGTATATTCAGTGAATTGTACCACTGGATCAATCTTCCTTGTACATTTGTTTTGTTAGGCCTTCCCTTGCTTCTATGTATTCCTAATCGACCTATCTGTTGTTGTGTTGTATGTGCACTTGCTTACATAACTCAGATTTGTGTACAGTCCATAGGTCTCAACCTCTTAGCACAAAAAATCTGGACAAAGCAAAAAATAATGGGTGACAAAGCCCCCAAAATAGGGGCACATTTTAAATACTGCTCTTATAAAATTAGAAAGCTGCTAGACCAAAGGGTCTTGTGTTACCATGCATTTTCTGAAGGATATGAAGTCTGAAGCTCAAATACCTTTCTTTATTTAGTGAATTCCTTCCTCATTGATTTGCCACAAAATTCCAGAAAACCACACATTTTATGAAGAAAAGACCAAAATTATGAGTGAAAAATCTGGACATTCTGTGAAAATCTGGATAGTTGAGAGGTATGGTATAGTCATTTGTTTATATCATATACAAAATCCATGCTGCACCTCAGGGTGGCCATGAGCCTATGTTGTGGGCTCAAGCTAGGGCAGCTTGATGTGTACAGCAGCTTAGATTCTTGCATATTCAATTAGCAGTACTACTTGTCTCTCGTATGAGAATGATCATGCTCACTCCAGCATGACATGTATGTGAGGTCATTGAATCCCAAGGACTGTTAATTCATGCTGACATTTCAACAATTTTTTCTTAAAGCATGCTGAATGATCCACAGTGTTTTTATATTGTACTCACATGGTAAAAATTTATCTATTATTTTGTTAAAAAGTATATTTGTACTATTAACTTAACGTTGATAGTTAATACAAATGGACATGATGATGAGATTTTTCCCTGGGCCTTCCCTGAAAATAAATTTTGCAGTGTCAGATTTTCCTAGTAAAACCATGGCTAGTAAATGCATACATGTGTACATAACTGACTAACTAACTGAATAACTAACTAAATGCTCATCAAATTTTGCATTAACATCTATAGCACGAGTCTTGCAACTCAAAGATACTTCAATAATTAATGTTTAACTATAGTCAACAGAATGACCCTTTAAATAAAATTCACATCTTGACTGTTGAATTATGTAAAGTACAGAGAACTTTAGGATAAATATTTATAAAAAGTGGTTATGTAGCTGAACATAGGCAAAATAGCATAGAAATAACAGGGAAATATGGTCTAGAACTGATTAGCAATGTTGTAGGAGGAACATTTCTTGACAGATTAAAACTAATGAGAGCATTTACTGGAAAAATCCTGCAGGTTCCATAATAACTGGCACAATGCATTGTCAGCCATGTGACCTAATGAGTCCGTCAGTGTGCATGCTGCATGAATGTGAAGATGCACATTCACATGTGCATCAATGAAGCACTACAAGCACAGTTCTGAGTCTTGATAAGGGCTATGCAGAAAGTCCATACTATATATTTCTATAAATTTGAAGCAAATGTGGGCAAAGGACAGTCAGAAAGCTGGAAGAGAATGCAGAGGGCCACACTGAAACAGAAGTGGAAAGGAAGATTACATGGGGCTAGGAAACAAGGGAATAATTTTGGAGTAAACAGATATCCATTTTCAGTGTTTCAAAAAGGTTAGAAGGGGATGGCAGCAAAGAGAAATTATAGGCTGGAAAGAAGGCAGATAAACAAAAGTAAAAAAAAACAATAGGGAATGTGCTAGTATAAATAGGGAGAACACAAAGGAGGGACAGGAGCAGGCAAAGAAAGGACAACTTATAATTGGAAAGAATGGACTGCAAACTGAGTATGGAAGTGGAACACAAGGAAAGGGAATATCATGATGGGGATAGGGTAGGTGACAGCTGACTGCTGTACTGCCAAGTGTCACTCCTAGCTGGAGGTCAGTCACTTCCATGACTACCTCTGTGGCTAAATCTAGGCTGGTGCCCTGCCAGGACGGTCAGGTAGCTATACAACTCTCCCAGTTGCACAAGAATGTGCTCCAGGTGACCAGTCCAAGTGCCCATTTGCCAGTCTACTGAGGCTACCACTAGTCCTGTAAAAGTTGTTATATGACATAGCATGACCACCTATACCCTCCAGTGGTGCCTCTAATGTGGAGCTAAAACTCTGAACTAAATACAGACCATCAAAAGGCACCAGGAAACCCTTTATTTAATCTCCTGCTGGATGATCTACATCACTCTGCAGAGATGCAGATCTGGAGATAACTGGAGACCTAGCAGATGATGGTAAGGTAAGCAAATGGTGTGGAGGCCATTGTTGCACTATATCCACTGGCTTGGCTGACATTGCATAAGATATTAACATTCATGGAGACAAACAAAGCAACAAACCACAAAGAAAATATGAAAAATACAGAGATAAAGAGAGAGAAAAACAAAAACAAAAGCAAATATTACTGATATGTACTACACTGTGCAGCATAACTGTCTCTGATGGAGTAAATTGCTGTTAATTACTCAATGGCAACCACAACAAAATATGTTTGCCAAAATAAAGGGTGCTGCATCTACGAGTGTGTGACAATAGAACAGATTAAGTGCTGTTTAACTAGTCCCCTTATGTGCATGGCAAGTACATGTGATGAAAGAAGATACTGCCAGTGCAGCTAGCTGGAATTTTGTTAATAATTATATGTCATTGGGGAATATTGAAATGCGATGCTTGTGTTACAAATGTATTAGAACTGTATATCATGTGTATATCAAACTGCACTGTACAGATGTTTGCATTGAAAAGGTATTTTGTAAAGTGCTTGTGCTTAAAATGTATCCACAGTGTGCCCACCTGGAAGAGAACAGAAATGCACATGAACTATTTTAACTTTAAATGTATATGTCAACAGAGGAAACTGGGGTGTTAGCTTCAGTTCAGCAAACTTTAGAAAAATAGCCGAAATTACTTTATAGGACACAATAAAGAGGCTATCTCTCAAGTTTTTAATGCAGGTAGAGACACAGAGTCTATGCTAGGAAGCTTTCTGTATTGTCCTTGGAGTGAACTAATTGCTAGTTTTGAAGCATGAAGGAATACAATTGTTTTATGACTTCCAGCATCTGCCAAAGGTCTGAGGAAAAGCCCTTGTCTGTATATTTTTACAGGTAGATGCTAAATGCTGCCAGCTTCTAGCAATGGGGATTCTGGCCTGGGAACTAGAAGTCAGATGACCAGAAATTATGTCATTCTGCAAGCTATCCCAGCAGTGATATTTTAAATATTAATTTGAGAAATCTCTTCGTGAGATAGGGCATTCTGCATTCTGTCTTGGACCTTACAAAAACAACAACAACCATTCACCACAATATCTGCCTTGCTCTAATGAAATAAGTTTCTATGGAACAGTATAATTCTCTTAGATACAGTCAGGAATATAGTGAAGCTTAGTTTAGATATTTTCTTTATTTAGTTGAGACTGTCCTCTAATGTTGCTTTAAATATTTCCTGTGGTTTTGAACTCTGATGTCACTGTGAATATATATTTAGTATTGTCTTGTTCTATTATTATTATTAGATACATTTAAACCTTTCATTGTGGCTAATCTGTGTAGAGATATTTAAGTTTTGAGAGTACTTGCATATTTATTTTATGCTACTGTGTGGGCCACTCCTAATAGCCTTGCTCTTGGTCAAACTACCATTTGTATTAGTATTAATATTACACAGTAAGATTGGATACCGTTTTGTTAAGGGCCTTAAAGTAGCTGATAAAGAGTGACTGGAGGCAGTGGGAACTACCTTATAGTCTGGGCAGAAGGGGGCATAGCTATTAAATCTGTGCCAGCCACTGCCACGTGTATGTGTGTATAAATCAAACCTCAAAGAGTGTGTGTGTGTCACCTACTTGGGCAAGGGCATGAAGCACTGGTTGGATAGTGAGGGTGCAGGAGGTCTTGGCTTTGTCAGTCAGCTGAGATCTCAACTCTATAGCTGTGCCACTGTGGAGTCTTACTGGGGATCTGGAGAAAGAGGGAGAAACTAGCCCCGAACTGACTATGGTCTCTGTTTGCTCTTAAGGAAATTGCACTTGATGCAGACAGATGCATCTGGAAATACTGTGTGTACGTGTCATCCTCTCAGTGAATGCCCCCCACTGTTGCCAGTGGTGAGGATTGAGGGTCCTTGATTATTGGTCCAGTGGAGGGTCTTCACATTTGGTGGGCAGTGGGGTGACATCCACATCACATTTTGAAGCTGAGTGGTGGCATTATCACATCACATACTGGGATTCAGTGGTATGAATGTTGAACTCCTGTAGACTGTAAACAGTGGTCACTAAAGAAGGTGTTTGCACTCTCAAGCAGCTACACAGTAGACATTCAGAGTTTCATTTCACAATAGTTTTATTTATTTACTTTTTGTTAGCTTAGTTAGTCAGGGACAGGAGGCAAGGGTGTCAGTGGGAAGATTATGGCAAGCTGACAAGGAACCAGTTGGCTGAGAAGAGCCAAGCCAAAGGACTGGGCCATGCCAAGCTCACTAAAGGAGAAATGATTGCAGCCTTAATCACAGCTGCATCACACACCAGAAACCAGAAGGACAACTCTCAGAAAATGGGCAGTTCAACTTTGCCTAAGAGGACTTAAAAATCTATCTGGGGTTAAAGAGACTTGAACTGGAGGCCAAACATTTGGAAACAGAATCAACAGAGAGACTACACATTTAGAGGCTGAAGAAATTGAGAAAATGCAGTGTGTGGAGGCTGAAAAAAAAGAGAGACTGAGACGTTTGGAGGCTGAAGAAAATGAGAGGCAGAGGCATCAAGAAAAGGAGATGCTGACTCTTTGCTAGGGTCATGAAGATAATGGGGAAGGGAATAGCTGAACCTCAGAAGCAATAATGGTCAGTAAACTTCTTCCACAATTTACATAGGGTGATAATGTTGATAGTTTTATTAATATGATTGAAAGGGTATGTAAACAGTATAATGTTGACCAACATTGAGGTTTGTGGACGACCTCTTTCTTATTTGGTTAGGGGATGCAGACACACTGATAAAATTTGTAGAGTATATGGATGGTTCCACTGACTTTTTAAAGTTTACTTTGAAGTTTTCAGACAGCAGAATTTCATATCCGGATGTTGATGTGTTTAGACTTAGTAATGGACTCCTTAACACCTCTGTTCACAGGAAGCTATGCTATAGGAATACATTACTTCATAGGAATAGCATGCACCCCCAACATATTTTTAATAACGTGTTGTAGGGACAATTTATGAGAGCATCCAGGCTTAACCCTACAAACGATGGATATAGGAGGGAGGTAGATGAACTGAGGGTTAAGTTCACTGAAAGGGGGTATGATGAAAGGAGGGTTGAACAAACAATAATGGAGGTAGATGGACTAAGAACTACTAAAGCAAGACCTTATTTTTCTGAATCAGCTACTCAATCTGAGGAAAGAACTCAACCTATTACAATGGATATTAGGGCATCTATGTTCTTCACTAAAGATACCCAGGAAATAAAATGCCTAATGGCTAAACACTGGGACATCCTACTATCAGATAGTGAAATAGGTAGAGTAGTTGGACCAAAACCCAAAATTGCTTTTAAAAATAAACCAAATCTTAAGAGGTTGTTATGTAGACCTAAGAATGACAGTTATAAGAGAGGGGTCAATAAATCTGATAGGAATACAATACCATGTGGCAAATGTAACCAGTGTATATATATAGACAAAGATACGGTGTTTGCACATCCAACCACTGGACGTACATTTTATTTTAATACAGCTACTTGTTGCGATAGCAAAAATGTTGTTTATCTGGCAAGATGTGTTATGTGCTCCGCGTTCTATATTGGGAAGACCAATCGATCGTTGAAAGAACGGATTAGAGAGCATAATTATCACATTAGGTTAGGATCAGAGTTCAATGCCTTGGCTAAACACTGTAAAGAATTAGGCTCTAATCATACTTTTAAGTTTAGCGTTTTACAGATGTTAGAAAGTAACTATAGAGGAGGTGATTTAATTAATCAAACCCTAAAATGTGAGTTAAGATGGATAATTAGATGGAGGGCGGCTGCATCACCAGGGCTGAACGATAAGATTCAAATTAAACCATTCCTGAAAAGTAGGAGAATTTTTAGACCTAAATAAACAATGAATCTGATGTTTATTATATATGCTTAGGCTATGTATATGAGGAGTCTCAGGATTGTCATTATCTATTATAGTTCTGAAATTTTTAAATAGTGTTTATGCATTATTTTTATTTGTTGAGACATAGTATTTTTATGGTTGTATCTGTAGTGTTTTATTTTTATTAAGCTGTATACTTATATCCTTAGATTTTATGTATAGGGTTTTAACTGTTTAAACACGTTTCATTTATTGTTAGATTACTAGCGCTTTAAAGTTATATTATGATGTTTGAAATTTCCACCAATCATGGCTTAAGGAGGGTTATTTAAATAACCAACAATATTTTGCAATTTGTATAAGTCTGAAGAAGCCTACGGGTGAAAGCGCTTACTTGTGTTAACCTGTGAATAAAGATTCTCTTTTTATACAACGCCCAGCAGCATTTTTTGAATATTTCATCTTCATTTGTGGAGCTTTATGGAGTTATCTGATATCGTGGAATATGTGCCATTAGGATTCAGCATTTGATATATGGTGACTAATTTGACTTATTTTCTTTATACGCTGTTTCCGAGCTCTGTCGGCTTGTTGTGCTTCTTTTGGATCTACTATTTTCTTTATTTAGTTGAGACTGTCCTGCAATGTTGCTTTAAATATTTCCTGTGGTTTTGAACTCTGATGTCACTGTGAATATATATTTAGTATTGTCTTGTTCTATTATTATTATTAGATATATTTAAACCTTTCATTGTGGCTAATCTGTGTAGAGATATTTAAGTTTTGAGAGTACTTGCATATTTATTTTATGCTACTGTGTGGGCCACTCCTAATAGCCTTGCTCTTGGTCAAACTACCATTTGTATTAGTATTAATATTACACAGTAAGATTGGATACCGTTTTGTTATGGGCCTTAAAGTAGCTGATAAAGAGTGACTGGAGGCAGTGGGAACTACCTTATAGTCTGGGCAGAAGGGGGCATAGCTATTAAATCTGTGCCAGCCACTGCCACGTGTATGTGTGTATAAATCAAACCTCAAAGAGTGTGTGTGTGTCACCTACTTGGGCAAGGGCATGAAGCACTGGTTGGATAGTGAGGGGGCAGGAGGTCTTGGCTTTGTCAGTCAGCTGAGATCTCAACTCTATAGCTGCGCCACTGTGGAGTCTTACTGGGGATCTGGAGAAAGAGGGAGAAACTAGCCCCGGACTGACTATGGTCTCTGTTTGCTCTTAAGGAAATTGCACTTGATGCAGACAGATGCATCTGGAAATACTGTGTGTATGTGTCATCCTCTCAGTGAATGCCCCCCACTGTTGCCAGTGGTGAGGATTGAGGGTCCTTGATTATTGGTCCAGTGGAGGGTCTTCACATTTGGTGGGCAGTGGGGTGACATCCACATCACATTTTGAAGCTGAGTGGTGGCATTATCACATCACATACTGGGATTCAGTGGTATGAATGTTGAACTCCTGTAGACTGTAAACAGTGGTCACTAAAGAAGGTGTTTGCACTCTCAAGCAGCTACACAGTAGACATTCAGAGTTTCATTTCACAATAGTTTTATTTATTTACTTTTTGTTAGCTTAGTTAGTCAGGGACAGGAGGCAAGGGTGTCAGTGGGAAGATTATGGCAAGCTGACAAGGAACCAGTTGGCTGAGAAGAGCCAAGCCAAAGGACTGGGCCATGCCAAGCTCACTAAAGGAGAAATGATTGCAGCCTTAAGCACAGCTGCATCACACACCAGAAACCAGAAGGACAACTCTCAGAAAATGGGCAGTTCAACTTTGCTTAAGAGGACTTAAAAATCTATCTGGGGTTAAAGAGACTTGAACTGGAGGCCAAACATTTGGAAACAGAATCAACAGAGAGACTGCACATTTAGAGGCTGAAGAAATTGAGAAAATGCAGTGTGTGGAGGCTGAAGAAAAAGAGAGACTGAGACGTTTAGAGGCTGAAGAAAATGAGAGGCAGAGGCATCAAGAAAAGGAGATGCTGACTCTTTGCTAGGGTCATGAAGATAATGGGGAAGGGAATAGCTGAACCTCAGAAGCAATAATGGTCAGTAAACTTCTTCCACAATTTACATAGGGTGATAATGTTGATAGTTTTATTAATATGATTGAAAGGGTATGTAAACAGTATAATGTTGACCAAGGGCTCCGGGTATGATTCCGAACCCCCTTACTCCGTGATAAAGCTGTAACTGCTGTTTCTAAATTGTCTGATACTGATTGCTTAAATTATAATGCAGTTAAAAACTGTTTATTAGAGTGTTTTAAGTTAACACCTGAAGCTTATGGAAAAACGTTTTGTGAGCATAGGTGAAAGGCAAATGAAAGTGTGTGTGATTATGTTGTGGAGATAAGCACTTATTTTCATAGGTGGGTGTGTAGTTGTCAGGTCACCACTTTTGAAGGGCTGGCAGACCTCTTGGTAATGGAACATGCCCTTACTTTGCCTGAGGACATGAGACTCTGGCTGGTAGATAGAAAATGTAACATCCCAGATGAATTGGGGAAAAGGGAGACCTATACCTAGCAAGCAGGGCATCACTGCACAGGAAAGGGATACCCAGTGCTGCACATGGGTATAAGGGAACCCATGGTGGGCAGCCTAAACTGCCTCAACAGAGTCTGCTAGTAACAGGGCAAGCCACTAGTTCAGGAACATGGCCAAGATAAAGGGTTAAATGTTTTAAATATAACCGATGGGGCCATGTAGCATACAAATGTTCATGGAGGCAAGGTGGGAACAAAAGGTAGGGAAGCCGGTAACTGGGAATGACAGAATGCCAGTGGTAAGTTGTCTGCAGACAACATGGGTACCAAACTACCACAACATCTTAGTAGATGGGAAACAGGCCACTGCTAAGAGACACACAGCCTCTGACCTAACCATTGTGAATCCTGAAATGGTTAAAGAGGAGCACTACTTGCTTGGGTAGTCTACTCCAGTCAGCACTTTAGGAGGGACCCTATTGGAAATACCTTTGGCTAGGGTTCACCTTGACTGGATGGGTGGAAGAGGAAGCAAGCACGTAGGTATATTTGAGGATATGCCTGTAGATGTCCTGATAGGGAATGATTTTGATAATGCAGCACCTTGTGTGCATGTAGTTACATGCAGTCAGGCTTGGAGACAGGCATGTTGGTCTGGTAGCCTAAGGGGGACCCAGACAGACTGCACACTTGAATCCAGGAATGGTGAAGTGGCTACTTCAGGGAGGGAGCTACCCTGTAGCAGTGAGACTGAAGCTGAGCCAAAGCTGCTGGTGTGTACTGATGTTGCCTTGGACAGAGTGACTGCAAGGGTGAGGTGAGTAGTAGTATCCAGGCTGACAGTGAGACACCACTGTCAGAGGTTACCAGACTTCCTATGGAAGGGGAGCTGGGAAAGGTTACAAAGAGACATATGAGACAGGCTCATCTCTCAGATATTACATTACAAGGCTTGAGGGAGGTAACCAGGGGGGTGCCTGATTCTCAAGGAAAGGGAGGATCTGTATACTGGGACAAAGGGTTACTGTATAGAGAGTGGACCCCTGAGGGAGGGTTAGAGGGTGAGGTAATACAGCAGTTGGTAGTGCCCCAAGCCTACCATCAAGTACTTCTAGTGATAGCCCATGACATTCCCTTTGCAGGTCATATGGGCATAAAACGTACCAAGAGACATATTATGTGGAACTTTTATTGACCTGGGATTTCCAGGGATGCAACAGGGTAATTCAGGACCTGTGAGCAGTGCCAAAAAGTAGGCAAGGGAGGAGGCAATATGAAAGTTCCTTTGATGCCTTTGCTGTGCTTGAGGAGCCTTTTCATAGGGTAGCTAAGGATATTGTGGGGCCTCTAAGTACCACAGGGAAGAAGTATAGTAGATAAATTGTTTTAAGACTTCCAGCATCTGCCAAAGATCTAAGGAAAAGCCCTTGTCTGTATATTTTTACAGATAGATGCCAAATGCTGACAGCTTCTAGCAATGGGGGTTTTGGCCTGGGAACTAGAAGTCAGATGACCAGAAATTATGTCATTCTGCAAGCTATCCCAGCAGTAATATTTTACATATTAATTTGAAAAGTCTCTTCATGAGACAGGACATTCTGCATCCTATCTCGGACCTGACAACAACAACAACAAGAACCATTCACCACAACATCTGCCTTGCTCTAATGAAGTAAGTTTCTAGGGAACAGTATAATTCTCTTAGATACAGTCAGGAATATAGTGAAGCTTAGTTTAGATATTTTTCTTGATTTATTTGAGACTGTCCTGCAATGTTATTTTAAATATTTCCTGTGGTTTTGAACTCTGATGTCACTGTTAATACATATTTAGTGTTGCCTTGTTCTTTTATTATTATTAAATATATTTAAACATTTAATTGTGGCTAATCTGTGTACAGATATTTAAGTTTTGTGCGTACTTGGACATTTATTTGGAGACACTGTGTTGGCCACTCCTAATAGCCTTACTCTTAGTCAAACTACCATTTGTATTAGTATTAATATTACACAGTAAGATTGGACACCCTTTGTTAAAGGCCTTAAAGTAGCCGATAAGGGGTTCTGGTGGCAGTGGTAGCTACCTCATAGTTTGGGCAGAAGGGGGCATAGCTAGTAAACCTGTGCCAGCCTCTCCCAGCTGTAAATGTGTGTGTGTGTGTGTGTGTGTGTGTGTGTGTGTGTGTGTGTGTGTGTGTGTGTGTGTGTGTGTGTAAGTCAAATGTCAAGGAGTGTGGGTGCCAGCTACTTTGGCAGGGACACAAAGGACTGCTTTGACAGAGAGGGTACTGGAGGTCTTGGCTTGGTCACTCAGCTGATATCTCAGCTATATAGCTGTGCCAGTGGAGAGTCTTATTGGGGATCTGGAGAAAGAGGGAGAAACCAGCCCAGGCTGACTGTGGTCTCTGTGTGTTCTTAAGGGAAACTGCACTTGATACAGATAACTGCATCTAGAAATATCATGTGTGTACTTGTCATCCTCTCAATGAATATCCCCCACTGTTGCCAGTGGTGAGGATTGAGTGCTCTTTGATTACTGGTCCAGTGGAGGTTCAGCACAGTACACATTGCATGTACTGAGGGTCTGCAAAAGTTATGGAAACTCACTGAAAACACAAGTGTTCTGACCAAAGGGCCTACAATCAGGTAGCAGACTCATTATATCAGACAGTGCTCTGCATTGCACCATGATGACCATGCCATGGGGACACAGTCAACAAAGCCAAAATATCATAAACAAAGGCCACTGACACCTGGTGGCAGTAATGTAAACTGAAGTAGGGCAGTTACCAGTTAGTGACAACAAAGTAGTCTGTGTGATACATGTCCATGGTATGCCAGATGTCAATTACACTGGCAATGGAATTTCAACAGAGAATGAAAGAATAATGATGGGCAGGCAAACCATTTCTCCAGACAATTCTTCGACTGGCACCTCATTCACCCTTGTCTCTGGCTTGTCTTGTCCTCCACTGGCAATTCCCTGCTCTAGCTGTCCATTTATGATGAAGTGCAACATTGTACAGACAGCAAATATCTTGCTGCAGCCTCCTGGAGCATAATGTAGTGCCCCAAAAAAGGAATCTAGACAGGAAATGATGGACTTAATCAATCTGTACACATGCTCAGTGATGTTTCAGGTCTGTAATAATACATAGTTCCATGTCACCTTGGCCATGCTATATGTGATTTGTATGGATATCATGAGACATGGCTACAGGGCACATCAGACTTTAGCAATACTGTGTCCCTGTAGCAATTCATCTCGCATAAACTACTGGTAAAAGTCAGATGTTTGCCAGCTGTGGATATTCTGGAAAGTTCCTGGATAATGTACAGACACACTGTATATATAATACTCTGTGCATTTCACACTAATTGGCATTTGATGGAGTGAAACCTACTCCAATAAATGTAATGATATCCGTGTGGACTAGGTTGTGCCTCATTGGTGATATGGGTTCAATTATTGCCCA
The DNA here is from genome assembly GCF_019279795.1 of Protopterus annectens. Classification (NCBI taxonomy): domain Eukaryota; kingdom Metazoa; phylum Chordata; order Ceratodontiformes; family Protopteridae; genus Protopterus; species Protopterus annectens. Next base: position 201,705,686 of record NC_056726.1, on the reverse strand, counting down.
CTAGAATCTCAGTGAAATGGTATATTCTGCAGCATGTTTGTATAGTGTTGTGCCTCTCCTATACAGTGTGTGAGAATGTCATACCCTCTTTTACACACTGCATCATCACAGGAACTGAGGTAGTTGCCTGAGATGCATCACATCCACACTGCCCACTGATGGCCAGTGAAAGGTCCCCCTCACAAGAATAGCCAAAGCTACACATATCTTGGTGTCTATAGGAATCTATATTCCATGCAGTTCATGAAATGTCATGTTAGGATAACACGTTTACCTACTGATGTCTGGTGTCTCTGTCAACACAAGAGCAGTTGACTATGTCCATCTCATGGAGATGATAGTATATTAGTTGCAGTCTCATCCTTCTGCAACACAGAGGGTGATGACCTTGCCCCATTATGGACTCTGTCATGGGAACAGCCTGTAAACATATGCTGCTTAGCTAATCCAGCTTTTGCATCTTGCATCATGGCATGGCCTTTCTCTCAGTTCAAAACAACAAGAAATTCAGTGGCTGTGATTGATTATGCAGTTTTTATATATTTCTGAATCACTCCACCATGTTTACTGTCATTTGCATTTGCAATGAGGCTCATTAATGTAATTTTTCATAATTCCATATCATTATTTATTCATTAGCATATGATGTCAGCTGTAGAATTTTACCTGCTTGAGTGATGGCACTGCCTGTGTATCTGGATTGACCCTGACATTTGTACTGCCACCACGTAATTTTGCACAATGCATTGCACTTTTCATTTCTGAATCACAGAGTATGTATTTAATTTATGCAGTTTATTTTTTGTGTGATTAAGTATGTATTTCTATTTGTGTATGTGAATGTTGCTTCCTGTTTGAAGCTGAATATGTCTAGATTACGGTGATTGTTTATCTGTTAGAAATTAATGCTGCCAGCAGAGTGATCATTAATGTTTGGTGATTCACACAGGATTGTAATACGTAAAATTATCTGTACTCTGTGGCTAATAAACATAATTTTATACACCTGTATCAGTGTACACATTAGGATGTGTGTGTGTGTGTGTGTGTGTGTGTGTGTGTGTGTGTGTGTGTGTGTGTGTGTGTGTGTGTGTGTGTGTGTGTGTGTGTTTATGTATGTATGTATACAAGTCTACTTAACATGCTATTACTCCAACAGCTAGAGCAGGGAATAGCCATCAGAGGACCAGACATTCTGTACATTCCACTGATGAAGGAGGTGACAGTTGAGGATCAATTGGAGGAACTGGCTGCAGGGGAAGATCGTACAAGGTGGAGGCTGTTGCAATTTGCTGTGGCAGTGGCAGAAGGTGGAATCTGGTTTATTAATGTGACCAAGAGAAAACACAAACAATATTAAAATTGATGCTTGCAATACTACACCTAGGCTATACTCTGCAGTGTATAGACTGACCATGCTGTGCATCACATGCTACCTATCCATGAAGCATAAACGCAAAAGCAGGGTTTAGGTGTCATCATATGCAGAGGTGAGAGAGGCACAATGCCAGGGATGTGCAATGGGCACATTGGCAGAAAGGGGGACTAACAAGGAGGAAGAGTGTATGTGACATAGCTGGGAAACTGGAGGTATACAGTGTACTGTGCAAGGAAAGAGTAGTGTTTCCTAAAGGGGGTAGTTGTCCTGATGCAGTGGGTATTTAATCAGCATGAGTTCTAGGGGACACAATTCATATATATGTGGACACAAATCCTATACATGGGGTTACACTCTGCATAGAAGTTTGTAACAAGGTGTTACAAAACCCATTCACCCGCCACCTCTTTTTCCTATTTTTTCCATATAGGGTTAGAGTGCCACTTCAGCAGTGGCAATCATATAAAGTCAATGTTCACATTGACAGACGGCTAGCCCTGCCACAGCTGTCCTTCCATACCACGCATAGTAACATTTATGGCCAATTTAGAGTTTCCAAGCCACATACTGCATGTCTTTGGAATGCTGGGGGAAACTGCAGTAACCAGAGAAAACCTATGCAAACACAGGGAAAACATGCAAACTCCACACAAAAGACATCCCAACCAAGAACTGAACCAGAGAACCACTTGTTCTGAGGCAAAAACACTACCTGCTAAGCTACTGTGCCACCTTCAGGTGCTGCAGGATCCTTGGTGGGAATGATGAAGACCATAAGTGCCCTTGATCATGGTTGCATCCCCCTGAGGAATTTCACTAGTACTAATGCCCATTGCCAAGGATGAAGAGAAACCATCAGATTGTGACTGTCTGATCATGCCATGTGCCTGACGTCCGTATAGCTTTTATCTGAGCTGGTGGCCATGTTCACCAGTGAAAGGTGTGTAGGAGGTGGCAATGCATGACCTTGTCCTTCTTGTCTTTTAGAGTGTAACTATAGCAGGTGCAGATGAGTGGCAGTCATGGACATGGAATCACTCATGGCATGTAGAAGAAGTGCCCACATGGGGGCAGTGGAGTCATCCATGTGCTTGTCCAAGGAAACCATGGTAAAATATTTCCCCAAAGCCAACTTCTTCTTCTTAAGACAGAAGTGGTGAACTTCATGACACCTATGCAGATGGACAATTCAATTACATCTGCTGAATCCTACACAAATGCACTCTATAAGCACTTACATGAGTGCATGGCTCATGCTATCCCAAACAGAACCAAGACACTATCCTCCAAAAAAAGGAACCCAATCTGGTGGTCCCCTGCCATAAACTCTACAACAGAAGGAAGAATCTCTTGCAAAAGAGAGTAAAATCCCATGAGTGGAGGAGCTCCCTGGTCAGCCTCAGTAAGAAGCTGAGATCCCTTATAAGATCGTCCAAAGCTAGCTATGAAAACAAAATCACCACTGTTTCTAAGTGCAACCACAAAGCATTCTACAGCTATGTCAAGAATCTCAATGGCAACACCCAGATCTGCTCTGAGTTACAGCACAATGACATGAAAATTACAGAACCAACTGATATTGCAAACATCCTGGCAGATAGGTTCAGTGATAACTTTACCTCCCTCTCTACCCATAAAGGGCCCATATCTATACAGGAAGAATACAGAGTCCCTGTAATCACATCTATGCAGGTAAAAGCTGCACTCTCTAAAACCAAAAACACAGCATCTGTGGGACTGGACAACATCCCAGGCTGCGTTTTACATGAACTTCAGAATGAACTGGCTACCCACCTAAGCACCATGTTCAATCATAGTCTCACGTCAGGCTTTGTACCCACTGAATGCTGCACAGCAGCAGTTATCCCAGTCCACAAAGGGGGAGCCAGCACTGATCCTGGGTACTTTCACCCTATTAGCCTGATGAGCCTGGTCTGCAAGGCCATGGAACGTATCATCATGGAACTCATAAACAAAGACATTGGTAACCTCCAAACTCTGGACCCCACCCAGTTTGGGTTTGTGAAAGGCAGATCATGCCTTCTGAACCTGATTGACTTCTTTGAGGGAGTCACCAAAGCCGCAGATGAGGGTAAGGTGGTTCATACAGCCTATCTTGACCTCACCAAGGCTTTTGTCACCATCCCCCATTCTAGAATTATAGCTAAACTCACTAAACTAGGTATAAATCCCTACATCATAACATGGGTTACCAACTGACTCACTGACAGAACCCACACTGTAAGACTTGCAGACTCCAAATCTGACTTCAAACCAGTGACAAGTGGAGTACCACAGGGTTCAGTCCTGGGACCTCTCCTGTTTGGTATCTACTTCTCTGAAGTACAGGCTAACACAGAAGGCCTCTGACTAATGAAGTTTGTAAATGACTGCAAACTAGGAGCCATAGTCGAGTCCCCAAATGATGTGGACATCCTACAGAAGGGACTCACTGAGACAGATGCCTGGTGTCAGAGGCATGGCCTCAAGCTGATTGCCAAAATGTGCATTGTTATCCCCTTTGGTAAAAACTCAGTACCCATGATCTACTACATAAACAGCAATCTACTTAATGCTGAATGTGTGATAAGAGACCTTGGGGCCCAGGTGGACAGCAGTCTCTCCTTTGATAATCACATCTCCACAGTAGTCAGGAAATCCTTCTATGTGGCACACCTCATCAAAAAAGTGTTATCATCCAGGAAAAAAGAGGTAATTGTTCCCCTCTACTCAGCAATCATTAGACCCATTATAGAGTACAACACCCCCTTTTGAAATGTACCTCACAAGACATCTGCAGCAGCTGGAAAGGCCACAGAAGTACCTCATAAAGAGAATTACTGGCCTCAAACAGATGCCCTACACTAACTGTCTCAAAAAACTCCAGCTTTACTCTGTAGCATATCACCTACTCCGAGGACATCTCTGCCTAACATTTAAAGCTATGTTAAACCAAGAGCTGTTGGACATTCTACACCTAAAAAAATCCCAATCCCTCTGAGCTACACGCTCTAGGGACCTAAACTGTGTCACCACAATAAACAGGACATGCTGGAGGGAAATATTCATGTCCCAGAGACTTCCTATACTCTGAAACAAGCTACCCATCTATGTCAAGCAAAGCTCCTCATTAGCACTCTTCAAGAAAAATCTTGATGAGTGGATGGGAAATAGGAAATACACCCAAGGAATCAATTCTGTGGCTCTGCTCAACAGGGGCACAGGAAATTAACTTTCTTCAGTGGCGTAAGCCAGGGAATCTTGTTGGCTAGGCTTACTTAGGCCTTTGGGCCAATAGCCTAGTACCTGCCTATGAACCTATGAACCTATGAACCTATGTCAATCAGTTGTGAAAAGCCCTTATGTGTCTTCATACAGGCAATGCAATAAACCTATCACCAGTGCCATGGCTGCAGTGACTTTTACATTCATTGTGTCATGCCTATTATGACACTCACTTTGAGCAATCAGCAGCACCTGTGGCATTGACAGCTACTGTCTCACCACCCATAACCCTTGCCCTCCTGCTCTGTGGTGACTAGATGTGAGTGGTATTTTGTCCTTGCTAACAGTGACACCTACTCTCAGACTGTGCTAGTGTTAGGCTGCCACTGTCATAAGTGTCTGAGACAGTAATGACATCAGGTATCCCCTGTTTTATGGTATGGGACTTCATGACTATAGCAGCTATGAAAGCAGACAGATTAATTATCATGCAACACTGGTAACAGGTGTCAATCTCACTCCTAGTGCCCTGACAGCTGTATGGAGAACATTTAGGCACAGAATATAAACAAGTTTATACTGTGTGGTATGTGTTTGTGCCTTCATCCTAGATATGCCTGTACTTTAGATATGGTGTTGGTGAACATCCGTGAGTTCATGGCACTGGCATGCCACAAAAAACTTGTTACTGTCATAAAGAAATTTCAACTTGATGCATTTTCAACAGAGACTCAGGATAGTGCGTCCAGTTCAGCTTCCACTTCCAGGCTTCTGCCAGGTAACAGGGTCCTTTTGCTGTCCCCTGAAAAGGGCACAAGAACTTCTCCATGGTAGTAAGGGTGGTCTGTGATGGTGGATGCCAACCAGTGGTCATTACTCTCCCATGCGGTGGTGTGGGCCTTTGTGTGGGCTTGCAAGATCATATCATTGACCCTTGCAAAAGACCTGATGGGCCACCCTGCTGTGGCCATCAGTAACATCTGCAACTAGTTCATTCTTTAAAGGCTCATTCCATCATGTCTATTGTCAAAATACTCAATCTGTAGTCGTGGAGGTCCTGCAGCAGCACTATGTTCTCTGCCTAAGAAAACTTCTTGAGCCACTTCCCCTCTTTAGGTCCCATGTACATACATGTACATGTGAATATATGCCTATGGTCAGTGAGTGGAAGAAAATATGCACATCACTAGCTGTACCAGTTACCCACTCATGTGGTAGCTATTGCACGCCAGTATCACACAGCAGTTCCTGTAGTGGTTCAGTAGGGCAACATGGGGCCAGACTGGGTTGTGACATACAGTCTGAATTTAGTCTATGCTGATTTGTGCCAAATAAAGAACAGCTACCATGTGCCCCATATATTCACCCAAACTATGTAGTGTTTATCCAGTGTTCCTCTCTCACTACAACCAATCCACTGTTTACCACATCCGATCCACAGATGCAAGGCTGTATATTGCAACATATCACATATCACAACTCTGGCTTGATGCAGGTGTGCTGCATAACCTCAAGCAACATCTGCTAGGAGATGTGCCAACACGATGATGCCCATGACCATGCGGATGGCCTCTCCTGAGAGAAGACACCTGCATAATAGATGTTGCCATGGAAGTGCTAGCTGTATGGCAGCAGGATCTCACTCCTCCACAGTCATGTTGGCTAACACCTTTGGAAGTAGAAGATGACTGGCTCCAAGGATGGGGCATTACCTATGGCAGGTGAGCCAGAGAAGACACTGCATGGTCCAGTCTGTGACTCTGTCTATCAAAGGAATCACACATTCAGAACATGCACTCACATAGGTCAGCATGCACACCATGGGGCACCCTCACCTTCTCCACCATTGCTATGGTAGCACTAGTCTGTTCCTGCCTCTAAAATGACCCTGCACATATTGTGGAGTGGAGCCACTGGCACACCAACCATGTCTCCAGTGAGCACAATTTTCACCACCCCCATAGGGACCTCTGTGATCATGAGTGCTTGGGGAAGATTCAGTCATCTGTCTACTGAGGACCAGCACACTTCTCTGGTCAGTAGTGTTCACATCAACCTGTACTCTCTCTGATGTCTGAGTAGCCTGGGTACTCATACCGACTGTGCCTGTGGTCTATTCTGGGGATTCAATGGTCACATTGCCTGAGTCCAGCACACAGTCTGTACCCCCTCACTGTACCAGCTCTTCCTGACATCATTATCAGATGCATCATGCAACATCAGACAGGGGCAGTTCTATGGTACTGGTAATGGATAAAGAATCATTTGTGAAGACACCAAAGAGAAACATATGTAGTTCATAGGTAGGAACTAGGCTATCAGCCCTAGGGCCCATACAAGCCTAGCCAAAAAATGTTCCCTGGATTTCGCCACCCAAGAAAATTATTGTCCTATGCCCCTGTCGAGCAGAGCCACAGAAGTGATCCCCGGGGTGAATTTCCCATTTCCCATCCAATAAGTGCAAGTATTACCCAGCTCTACAACTATGCATTGTTTAGATACATTTAGAACTATAAACATGATAATATTAATATCCCTGGCCTTCTCTTGTGCAGATGGTCATGACTGTTGCATCCCCAATATACATGTATACTAAAAGCCAGACATGTTTCATTAATTTGTATAGTGACTAAGGGGTAAAGAGAACTTGCATGCACTAATGTACAGAAATTAGACTACATATCTGTGGCATCTAGAATGGACACCCTCTCAGCCCTGCTCAGCTAGAACCCAACATCCAACACCACACTGTGGTACTACCTTTATGGGAGGCTAGGAACTTCCCCATCACCATGAAACTTGGTTTACTCTATGACCACCCATGTATTGCCCTAGATTCCCATGCCATGAATTCTGCTCTGTGAGTGGCATCACCAGTCATATAGTTGGCTCTATGGTATACCATTTTACACCTGTGCTCTTTCCCACTCACTGTATTCACATTGCTGACAATCTCAGCCTAGGTCAATTCATGGTAAGGCTGGTTAGGTGCATGGACATTGAATAACTGTCGGCAATGGAAATGGAGGTCCTGTAGTACCACTTCTTCCTCAGCAGTGAATAATCTAGGCTTAATGCTAGATGTCAAGTTCCCAGAAGGTACAGTTGTCTTTTTCTGTCTACCATGTTTTTAGGCATTGCTCTGTTGGTATGGGAAACAGTAGAATTAGCAGCCTTATTCCAGCAAGATCCTTACAAATCCTAGCACTACTACTACTATACTCCTAGGCCATAGAATATAATGTATTTGTGACTTATAGTTAGATATCTGTATCCACACTCTTTATGTATCAGGCATTTAGGTTTACTGAGAACATATATATGTGTAATACACTCTAGCTGTGTTTAGAGAATAAGCGACCAGTGCCTTTGCTCATTTGCTGTCTATTTTTACAAACTGAAACATGGTTTATATGCTCGCTGGAGCATTACATTTCAACTGAGGCCATAACAGCGTAGCATTTTACGGCGTCTGCTCACTGTGATACGCAACTTGTTTGTTTAGATAACATAAGTCTGTACAGTTTTTTGCTAAATGATTAAGTTAAGAAAATTGTACTAATAGGAGTGCGCTCTATGATTATTTAGCCTGGAATCAAGTTTGTAACTGTCTTGAGTCTCTACTGTAAAGATTTTCAGTTAGAAATGACAAGTCCTGATGTATGTACATGTCTTGTTTTATTTCCATCCAGGTGCTAGCCATTTTGTTCGCATCTAGCGAACATAAGCAAGTCCCCAACTAAAGAATTTCGCTCCCTCCAAGCAACAAGTACAACAAAAATACGGAGCACAGTAGGAATAAAATAGCCCCTCACAGAAGAACATTTGAAAAGGTCTTTAACTTAATTAACAAATACTCCAATAATAATTGTAAACCAGTCTTTAGAACTACTAGTATACTGGGTTCAGAACGCGGCAGTATTCATCCACGCTAAACCCCAGGAACAACCCTCATTGTAAATACTACTACTGCTAACATTAGAAAGTCCCTGTAAATTCAAAACCTAAAATTGAAAGAGGCTGGTGTTTAAACCACAAATAAAATTTGGATAAATTACCATTTTGTCGTTTGCCTTGTTACTTGCCACTAAATAGTAGGGAGCTGGATAAACCCGCTCGCCGCCTACTGGCTCGCTCAGCGCCCTCCCTGCCCCCAAATTCCACCCCCCCCCAGTACAGCTAAATTTATACCTAACAAACCACACCCCCACTTCTCTTCTCTAGCCAATCAACCCGACCTTAAAATCCCCACCCACTTCTAACCCAATTTCCTCTTGCTTACCCTCTTATATCTTAACAATTTATTCAATCAATCCCAAATAGAAAATGAAGGGAACAACAACCATTACAAGTAAGCCAATGCTAATAATTCTATCCTGTACTCTACTACTTATTATTAACTTATATCTAATAACTAGATATGAAGACCAGGGCCTATCAGGTTTTTTCTACCCCAGAGGCCAAACTAGTACCATCTCATCCCGAAACCATAATAAATCTAACACCCTCCATCTGCCCAGTAAAATATACCACCCCAATCATCATAACCCCCTGCAAATTAAACAAAAGCACCCCAAATACAAACATGAACTCAAACTACTTCTGAAGATTATGAGACTACGAGACTATCTAAAAAAATACAACCATAGATGGGGATATCCATCCCAACCCAGGCCCCATAGCCACACAAATTGCTAATAGTCTACCAGCTACCCAACCAAACTCTCTTCAAATATACCACTTAAACACAAGAAGTATAAATAATAAGATACATAACTTGCATGCCCTAATAGCAATGTACCACCCAGATATAATGTGTCTAACTGAAACCTGGCTAAAACAAGGGACCAAAGACAATGAGATAATGCCACCAAGCTATAATATATATAGAGCAGATCGTACTACAAAAAAAGGAGGAGGCATTGCGGTGCTCTATAAGAGCACACTGGATGTCACCATTAACTCTCCTCAACCACCCCAGATCTCGAATGCTGAAATACTTGCACTAAAACTACAAATAAACAAAGACAAAAGTATTAATCTAATTGTGATCTATATTACCCCCGGAATAACTCTGACACCCTTGAACATATCCTCAACTGGCTATCAATTAACTATCTTCAAGAAACCATTATTCTAGGAGATGTCAATATAGACTGGAAGCAATGCTCCTCAGAAATCAACCCTACCCACATCAACTTACAGGGATTCAGTCAGTTAGTATCTTCCCCCACCAGAGTAGGTAATAATAATCAAAAAGAGAACATCCTAGACTGGATACTCATCAACAGTCATCCCCAAACATATATGGCTGGGACCCTCCCAAACGATCTTAGCGACCACCTCATTACCTATATTATGAAAAAGAAGATAATAAACTCCACCCTGCCTATGTATAGGCCAGTCAGAAATAAGAGACACTTTGACCACACTAAATTCCTGTCGGAACTTAAATCCTTTAACTGGGCACCCTTAAGCATCTCCCCCTAGAGGAGGCTGTCCATCTTTTTAATAGGACATTCCTAGCTATACTTGAGGCTCATGCCCCAATAAGATCAATCAGAATAAAAACAAATGTTGCACCCTGGTTAACAAAAAATACTATAGCACTAATAAAAAGTAGAAACAAAACATGGAACACCTGGCGTGCAACAAAATCAACCCCAGACCGCATAAAATTTCAACAACTTAGAAACGAGACCAAAAAAGCAACTCTATCTGATAAAAAAAACTACTATTGCCAACTCCAAAATAAACACCAAAACAACCCTCAAAAATTCTGGACAGGATTAAATAATCTACTCCACCCAGGTAAATCCTCTACCCCTACCCCAAAAACACTAAGTGACAAAACACCTGAAGACGTAGCAAATTCCTTTAACAATTTCTTTACTGATACTATACAATCCTTAGCTAACCAACTACCATCCACCAACTCCAGTAAAGTGGAAAACTTACAAAAGTCACAATCAACCTTCAAATTCCAACCTGTCCCTACTGCAAATATATGTTCCTTACTGAAGAAACTTAAGCTAACCACTCTCTCTGCAGACCTTCTCCCTGCTGAATACTTGCAAATAGCAGCAGATGTCATAGCATATCCTATCTCAATACTAATCAATAGAACCATAGTAGAATCCACTATCCCATCTATATG